>NC_133538.1:396233845-396535095 GCF_048544455.1 Silene latifolia
GACATCTCAATTGGTTTAGCTACCATGCTATGAAAGATTGTAATGCTTGATTATTATTGAATTATTACTGTATAATAGAAGAGTATAAATACAAACCTAAAGCGATATTCTATCCTTAATACAATTGATACATTACTAAAAATAACTGATACAATTATGTAAACATATAGAAAAATATTAACACAATATTATTTGCACTAAAACTTAGGAGAGACGGTCTCTCAATAGGTTATTGAGAGATCATTTTTGTCGTACCCCTTTATGTACTTTTTCGTACCCTATTTTTATTATTGTTCATGACTCAAAATGTATCTTTTATTTGTCCAACATGTTACTCTTCATTCTTCCTCTTCTGCTGCCTATAAAATTTGTTTTAACAGTGTTACAGATCGATCAATTATACAAACAAATCAGCAATGGCAATGTCTGCTAGTGTTTTCGATATTCTACATGATGTGGTCATAAAAAGCACACTTTTAACCCCTAATTGAACCTCATTTCGCGTTATTTCTTTCACTTTAGGGTCATTTCGGCATCTTTCGCTTCCTATTTGCTTTTCTATTGGATTTTAGCTCTTTCCTAAATCCTATTTCGGTTTTCAAAATCGTTTAATCTTTTCTCTCGATTTAAACTTTAAGTTTTTATAAAAGAAATCCGGAATTCGATTTTAAAACCTGTAAGTTTAACTTGACTTTGCATTACATTTTCGCTCTCCCTTTGTTTTTCATTTTCCCTTTTCTATTCGCATTTTGAGGTGTGCGTTCACCATGGAACGTTCTAAAGGATGATTCAAGTCAGCCGACCCTAAATCCTTCTCGTCTCCTCAGCTCGGGTCCTCGCCTCCTCTGCAGCTGTGTCCTCCTCACTGGCTGGCTGTGGGTACCTCTCAGCTGGGTACCGGTAGAAAGACGGGTGGGGCCAGCCCTCAGGAATAGGACGTCCTCTCCTCATGTGATGCTCGTATAAAGGGAACAAAGCATGTGCAATGTCCCGCTCCATACGAGCCTGCCTGGTAAAAAGCTCAAGAAGAAAACCGTCACGGCGCCCTTGGTCTAGGACCGCAGAAGCCTCAAAAGGTGGAGGTAGAACAAAATTAGCCGGATAGACCGGCTGTGTAGTGTCAGGAGTAGAAGTGGGAATAGGGATCAGGGTAGGAATGGCCGTGGAAGTCTGGCCACCCGTAGAAGGTGTGGATCCCTGTCCGGTCTCTGGTCTCTTCCGCTTCTTAGAAGCAGACATGGTAGGAGGTGGAGCAAGTGGGAGGTGGAAAAAGGGTAGTGGTGGAGGTATCCTACCCCTAACAGTAGACAAAGGGACAAGACGGGGCAGGGTGGTGCAAGGTAAGGGCTCGGACAAGGAACCACATATCTTCCAAGTCCGCTGGTCAGAAGCAAGCCAAGTTATAGATAGCATAGCAGCAAGGTCAAGGTACCTATAAATTTCTAGGTGCTGTAAGTCACGAGGAAAGGCGGGGAAGACAGAAGGGGCAAGAAAAGTGGCTATGCCACCGCAAACAATGGTGCCCGACGTCTTCTGCCCCATATTATGAAAATATTGAGCAGTCAAATAAGCAATGTTAAGCACAAAGGGGCCCTCGCTATCTATGTTCAGATAGCCCCCAAGAATAGACAACTCAATGTTGTTCACATTGTTCGGTTCTTTACGGCCAAAAATGGTCCCACCCATGAGACGCAAGAAGTAACGGGCCGGGGGAAGGTGGACATGCGCAAGCTTGCGCTCCTCAAACCTGGTCTGTGCCAAGGTCCTCCACAACATGCGGATGACCTTCCTAGGAGGGTCAGAGTCACCGGTATAAGACAAACCTAACCTACTGCCAAACTCGGTTAGGGTCCACGTCAGGGTCCGGTTAAACAACTAGAAGGAAACACAAGAACTACCCTGGTCAGTTGCGTAGGCACCAGCAGAAAAGGTGAAGAAGTTGAAGAACTCGAGGGTCAGCTCCTTATAGGTCATGGTACACATGGTAATCAGTCCAGACATCCCCGTCCCGTTCAGTATCTTATCTACGGGCTCGTAAATACCTAACCTCTCAAGCGACTTACGACACAAAAACTTTGTTGAAGCGAAATCACAGCTCTCTAAAGCATAAAAACGTGTACGATGGATAACATTAACGAAGCGTACCTCGGGGTAATCGGGGTGCGGGTCAAGTGAATCATCGACACGGATCCTGACCTGGCCAGCAGCGGGTGTGGCTCGTCCGCCACCCCGTCATCTAGTACCTAAGGAAGAAGCCCATCCAGTGACAGAATGAGGTACTAAGGCAGCTCGGTAGGCGGCTGTGACAGCTGGTGATGACGCAACAGGGGTCGTCACCGTAGGAGGCACGGTACCAGAAGTAGAAGCAGTGGCTGTGCTAGTAGAGGTGGCAGAAGAGCTAGCAGCAGTGCAAACAAAAACGGTGGCAGCACTGATAGTGGCAGAAACAGCAGAGGCAGAGCTAGCACTAACAGAAATGGAGCTAGCAACAGCAGCAGCAGTACCAGCAGTAACAGTAGGAAAAACAGTAGGGAAAACAGCGGTACTGAGAGTCGGAGTGATGGTGGTAATAGCAGGGACCACCGTCTCAATCGAGGATGGAGTAACAGTCGAGCTAGACGAAGGTAGTGTACTACTTTCCATCCTAATCAAGCAAGAAATGGGGAAATACAATCAATTAAACAAGAAAACTCGAAATACCCAAAGAATCAGACGGATTTTCGAAGCAAATTCGCAAAACCCTAAACCCTAACCTTCAATTAAGTCAAAAAACAAGCAATTAACAACAAAGGAGTGTAGGGAATACTTACTTGAAGATTACCCACAACAATTAAGCAATAAAATCGACAAGAATCGATGCAGAGGACAGATTTCGAGTAGAAAACCCGCAAAACCCTAATCACCCAAATTGACCACAACAAAGAGGAATTTTAAGGGGGAAAGAGAGGGCAAATGTCGATATAATAGCAAGGAAGATAATGTGGGTATTTGATTTGGTATTAGGGAGGAATTAAAGGAGGATTTGGGGGAGAAATCGCCAAAGATATCACAAGGAAGAAGATAAACAAATTAGAATGAAAAATAAGAGAAGAATAGAAATCTCCATGTGTATTATAAACGCATTCACTCGATCGAGTGATTTGAAACCACTCGATCAAGGACTCTGGCATTCATTCTTCTCGATCAAACGAAATTCCACTCGATCGAGAACTCCTCTATTTAGGCATTTCGATCGAGTGTCTGAAACCACTCGATCGAACAGTTTTCTTGGGCATCATTCTCGATCGATTACAAAAGTACTCGATCTAGTTGTTTTCTCGTATAGCTCATCCCAATGCGACATAATTTCCCCAAACCTGCATAAAAACACGCAAAAACAAATCCCGAGAATACCAAATCACAAAATAAGCAGTCTATAGTCGGTTGTCTCTAAACTAACTAAACTAATTTATAAAAGTTCTAAAAACGCAATAAGAAATCCAACGGAAATTCAAATTTTACAAGGTATTACACGGGGTATTCCCCGCTTACTGCCCAAAACACTTCAGTAGCCCACATGAGGGCTTCTGACTGGAGGAGGTCCCTTCAGCATCTCAGACCGTCCTCTTTGATCGCCATGAGTTTGAATTTGAAATGATAGAAGGAGAATAGTTGGCATCCACGTACGCGCGAAAATTCTTCTTCTTCTTGATATTCCCATCAACATTGGCTTCTTCCCTAGCACTTTGATTGACTTTAATTGCACTTTGACCATTATCAACTCCAGCATCCACTCTATCAGTACCTGTAGCAAGGAAAACAGAAGAATGTTCCTCCTTTTCGCTCTCAGTCTGAGGCGGAGGGATTATAATTGCAGCACAATATTCAACAATCTCAGCTGGAGTGTCTATAACTGAGTCAATCGAGGATAGGGCATTACAAGGTTGAGCTTGAATGGGGGCCTTACGAGATTTAGACTTATGAAAAATTAATTCTTCATCTCCTACCTGAAATGTGAGTGTTTTCCCCCCGACGTCGATCACTGCCCGAGCAGTGAATAAAATGGTCTCCCTAAAATTATAGGGGTGTGACTGTCCTCGGGTATGTCAAGCACTACAAAGTCTATGGGAATAAAGAATCTCCCGATCTTGACAGGTATGTCCTCTATAACTCCTAGTGGCCGTGATATACTACGGTCGGCCATCTGAACGGTCATGTTAGTGCAATTAAATTTGGTCAAACCGAGTCTCCTAGCGAGAGATAAGGGTAAGACGCTCACGCTAGCAACTAGATCGCATAGCGCGTTATCAATTAAAAGGGTACCTATGTGACAAGGAATTGAAAAGCAACCCGGGTTAGTCTGTTTGGGTGGTAACTTATTTTGAACTAAGGCAATCCTACTTCAGTTAAAGCTACCGTTTCATGATCATTTACGTGCCTCTTAAGTGTCAAATTTTGTTTCATGAATTTCATATAAGAGGGTACCTGCATAAGCAGCTCGACGAATGGAACATTAACATGTAGGCTTTTCAGGAGCTCGTCAAATTTCCCGAACTGTTGATTAGGTTTGTTATTCTGTAATCACCTTGCAAAGGGCACGGTGATAGGAATTTTAAGCCCTTTATTCCTTTCTTCCAATCTCTCGGCGGGTTCAAACTCATCTTTGCTCGAACGAGCCTTTTTACCTCTCGATCGAGGTCTTTCAGGATATTTTTCACTCCATCGAGCATTCTCAGCCTCTTGATCGAGTTCTTCAATATCAATAGTGTTCGATCGAGGCACAATTCCACTCGATCGAACAGTTTCTTCAGAATTTTCACTCGATCGAGTGGTTTCAACCTCTCGATCGATTCCTTGCATATCCAGTTTACTCGATCGACCCTCAATATCATTCGATCGAGCATTTTCTTCAACATTTCTACTCGATCGACCACCAGAAATCAGTCGATCGAGTATTTTCTTCGTTCTAGGCATGTTTTCAGCATTAGACGACTGTTCACCATCAATAATAACACTCCTCGAGTCTGATATGTCCTCAACAACTGACAATTTTGATCCTTCATAGGAATGACCACTTCGCAGGTTAATTAAGTTTATCATCTCATGTGGATTCTTCTCGGGTTGAGACGGTAAATGATCCGGTTTCCTCGTGGATTGGCTCGCGACCAACTGAGCAACTTGAGTCTCGAGTGACTTAATTGATGCTTCTTTTTATTGATCACTCATTTGCATCTGCTTAGTCATTGATTGAATCATCGACTTTTACTCAACTAACTCACTTACCCCACTAGAAGATGAAGCTCCTTGATGCGGTGGAGGGAAAGATGGAGGCTTTTGAAAGCCTTGTTGAGCTTTATGAGGAGGGAAATAGAGTTGTTGTTTCTGCTGCGGTGGAGGAGTAGGATTTAGAACATTCTGACTGGTCCACCTCAAATTTGGATGGACTGCCCCTTAGTTATTATAATGGGAACCTCCTCCTTGCCTATATTGCTGAAAGGCAAGGACTTGTTTCTTTTCTGTCAAACAGTCAACAGTAGTGTGAGCGTCATTGCTCATACATCTCTCACAAGTGACATTTTCCTATCTAGTCAACAGATGAACCTTCTGTTGATCACCAGCAGCTTGCAATTCCAATCTATCAAACGAGCATTCATGGCTTCCAGCTGAGCCACAGCTGCATTGTCGACCGAGTGCACCGTCTGAATACCGTCCCTCGGATTCCCACACTCAGCACAATGGGTCGACATCTCCTCAATAATGCCCCATCCTTTATCATCATCATTATTCTTTTGGAATCTCCCATTAGATGAGGCATCAAGTATAGCACGGTGGTCATCATACAGCCCATTATAGAATTGGTTGCACAAAAACCACTGATCAAATACATGGTGAGGAAGAGACCTTACCAACTTCATGAACCGACACCAAACCTCATAGAAATTTTCATCAGGTGCCTGTTTGAAACTCGTAATCTTTCCTCTCAGCTGATTAGTACGTTGTGGAGGAAAGTACCTTTTATAAAAGGCAAGAGCAAGAGTCTCCCAGTTGGTGATACGGCTATAGTGCGATCAAGATCAGTGAGCCACTCCCTAGCTCCATCAGTCGGTGAAAAAGGAAATAAGACTTCCTTGATTTTGTCTTAGGTCACTCCCTTAGTGGCGGGAATGGTAGAGCAATAGTCAGTAAAGATCTGCATATGTTTTCGTGGATCTTCACCCGCCACACCTCGAAACAAGTTCCTTTCTTCCAAATTTATATAAGACGGACGGATATCAAAAGTGTTACCACCCTCAGTTGCGTGCTGGAAACCCTTAGTAATCGCGGCAGCTGTGGGCTCTGAGTCACTCGCAATATTAGGCATCTTTACTGGCATGGTAGCAGAAATAGAATTGTCTTTTTCATATGACGGGTCTTCTGCAAAAAGAAAGTGTTGTAGCTCGGGTTCGAAAGTACTCAAGTCTTCCTTTTGAATATTTCTTTGCAGTCGGAGTCTGTGCCTAAACGATCTCTCCGGTTCAGGATCAGCTGGGATTAATTCTGACCTGTTTGACCTGGGCATACACAACACTGAAAGAAATAAGTGAGAACTGTCTCAAGAAATAAAATTCCCTGAGACGGATAAAAATAAACGAAACAAAAAGGCAGATAAGGCTATTGCCTCCCCGACAACGGCGCCAAAATTTGATACTATCATTTGTGTACCAAAAATAAACCTAAATATACTAACGAAAGCTGGTGATAAGTAGGGTTAATTCTCCATAGGGAGGCAAGATATCTGTCTAAAGGTCCGTCTATCTAAGTCACAATATGGGAGTTTTGATTTTGATTCTCTAAACTACAGAAGAATTAAAGGAAAGAGAAATAAAGCGAGAGCAATAAAAGTGAGAAAATACGATAAGAGTGATCAAATAAGAGATAGTATTCCGGGATCTCGGTTCACCATGGTAGTCTATCTACTCAGTTGCAAATAGCCTAGACAATCTATTGTGAGATGGATAAGGGAAAGGTCCTTCCGGTCCACTTTCTATCCTAGATTTCCACTAACTTAACTTCCGTCCTCATTAGGGTAGTCTACTGTTCATAGTAGGTCTATTTATTCTAATCTTCCGATCCAGGAGTAAAGTTAACCAGATTAATGTAATGTAGAAGCGTGCACTCAACTAAATTAGTGTTACAGTTACATTGCTATGGGAACAAATTCTCTCATGTAAATTATCTAGCCTATTCGCTACATCATCTCAATCCTACCATGGATTCCCTAATCCTAACATAAAGAGAATTAGCTACTCATGTTCTTAGAGGTGTCAACAATAATAACAAGCATGCTAATTAAAGGCATAACGAAACGATAACAGAAAAGCATAAATTGTACCAGGGCAAAAGTAATAATGAAGGAACAAAAGATTGATGCGAACAAAGTATTAAGATTAAGAGTAGAAGAATGATTACAATCTTAAGATTTCGGCGTAAAGAACAATCCAAAAAGCAAGACAAGGGTTGAGAGATTAAGCCGTAAAGAAAGAGTAATTAAGAGATTCGGAAGTTTAAGAAGTAGTAAACAATGTGTTTATTAACCTAATCTCGACTCCCTTATATAGGGGAGCGATAATTAACAAAACTTATGTACATGTTGTGTTTGATGAAATGCTTGATTGACAACCTAGCATGATTCTGTACCTTTTCAACAAGCCTTGTAAGACATAGACCAAATCAAGGAATGCATGATGTTGAATAGGGAGACCCAAGTCGGCTTAGTTGCTGTAAGATATAAACCAACTCGACTCTGGAGACCCAAGTCGACCTAAGAACCGTAAGATCTAAACAAACTCGGTTCTAACCCAACACTAATCCCCTATGTGACCCATTTATATGATCTACCATGATATTCTCTATGATCCCATAACACCCTTGTGCCTTTATAAATTGTATACATCTCTACCCTTATTTGCATACTTTACCTTTCATTTGTTTATATTTCTTTGTAGTAGCTTAGACTATAAACTCAAACCCAAATCGTGACACTTGTATAAATTGAGATAGATACACTTAAGAACCCAAAACATATTGTCTCGTGGATTGACCTCGACTTATTGCTTGCTATACTAAGTTAGTTGACATATAAATATTGTTTGATGGTTTGGCAAAAATATCACTACATAAACTCTTGTTTCATCCAGGCCACTTTTACTGCCATTGTAATACCATGGTTTTCTGGTCCTTAGTTACTCGGAAGAGTAGGTGGAACTCGACCGAGTAGGTCGTCGTGTGACTTCTAGTCAAGTTACTGTCCAGGAACACTCAACCGATTAGTAAGATACTCAGCCGAGTAGGTCGTACTCGGCCGAGTACCCGGTCTGACGGATTATTTCCTTGGTTTGATTAAGGTGATTAGAGATTATATATATATCGTGTTTATCAGTTACTAATCTATTTTATCAAAACATAAACTACATATACCATCTCTCTAATCACACTAATCACTCCCAAGTCCAGTGCCATCGATCTTGAGTCTACATTCCAGATGCGTGCATTTTATATAGCCTTTTTAAGTCTTATTTGCACGCATTTCTATGCGATTCCCGTAGTTTTATGCTACGACATGCCCCGAATTGTCTACTTTGGTTTCTCTTGTCCTATTTGCAGGAATGAACCAAAGAGAAGCGAAATCAAGCTTAGAACATGTCCCTATGCATGCATTTAGGAGATGTTGAGTCGGAGCTTGGAAACTACTATTTGGTGATGCGCGTAGAAGTAAGGTACCTAGGCGAGCAAAGGATGAGCTTCAAATTACTAATGCCTACTTTGAAGAGCCATATATATATTTCTATAATGTATATTCAAGTGATACTAATTGGAGATGAAATCTTATCCTCTTACCTTTCCAACGCCATGAAAATCGCTTGTTTCCAAAAAGTAACGAAGAAAAGGCGGCCGTTTGAAGTTCAGTGCGCGAAGCAGGAATTACGCGCTGAAACAACTCGATCGAGTACATTAGGGCTCGATCGAGTACTTTTTGTGTTCGATCGAGTACTTTAAACCTCTAGATCGACTACATTGATTCTTTTTATCCTCGATCGAGTAGAGGAAGTCCTCGATCAAGAGGTTTTGCTATGAAGTTGTTCGATCGAGAAGAATCAAATTGCTCGATCGACTACTTTTCTATCTGAACGCGAGATTTTATCGCGTGAACTTATTTATTTTGTTCTATTAGGTTGCGTGTTGAATAATAAACATCTTTCCTATATAAAGGAAAGACGTCATTAGGTTTAGGCATCTCTTAAACCCTTCTTTTATTCATTCTGTTCGACGTCACTTTGCTTTCTATTTTCCGGATCTCATTTTGTGTAATCTTTCTATTACTCTCTTTCTATTTAATCTAATTCTCTTTTTCACATCTCTTTTTACCATGTTTGTTCTTGCTTTATCTTTCGTTATTGTTTTATTCAGTGTTATGCATAGGTAATTCCCTTAATGCTAGGATTAGGGGAGCCATGATAGTAAAGCAATGATGCAATAATTAGGTTTAGGAGGTTTACATGTGAGAATTGTTTGATAGCAATATAATTGTAATTATTAGGTTGAATGCATGTAACTGTAGTAATTAAACTGGTTAAATTCAGATCTAGATCGGAAGATTGCAATGAACAGACCTGTTATGAACAATAGACTACTCTAATGAGGGCGGAGGCTAAGTTTGTAGTATTTTAGGGCGGATAGCGGACCGGAAGGACCTTTCCACTACCCTTCTCACATCAGACCGACTGACCTACCTTTAGCTGATCTGTGTAATATCATGGTGAACCGAAATCCTGACATCTCTTTCTCTCTATTTGATTACATCTTTATTTCATTTTGCTATTTCAGTTCGTTAGTCTAGAAAACAACTCAAACCCCCTAATTTTGTGACCGTAAACAGACTGATTAACAAGTACATAGTGACCGCCTCCCTGTGGATACGATAACCGACTTACCTCTACTGCATTAGGTAGAGCCGGTTGGTTTTATTTTTTGATAGGGTTACGACAGCCGTGTCAAATTTTGGCGCCGTTGCCGGAGTGGCAACTATTTTATTTACATGCTTTATTTCTGTCTGTCTTTAGCCTAATGTGATTTATTCCTTGAGGCAGTTCTTATCTTTTCTTCTAGTTTTGGTTTGATAGGTCCTACAGGTCCTACTTAGACAGGATTCTGGGTGAAAGATCTTCAAAGGGAAAGCTTGAGTACCTTTAATCCTTCTACCAAGATGTCTAGCGTCTCCAGAATTATAGCACAATTTGAAGCTCAGAATGCAGATCTGATAAGCTGGAGAGTATACAATCTTGGGGTGTGTGGACACGGAGGGCCCACGGGGCGCTTGGGATAACAAGCATTTACATTTGTGGAGTCGCCACCAATTTATTGTGGAAAATTGAAAACCGTTTGAGTACTTCGCGTCATGTCAAGACACAACGTAATGACATAGACACTAAGAACTCGTCACCCTCAGCATTCTTGTCTAGAATGACTCTCGTGGATGCCAATGAACACGGATGTTCACAGAGATCTGGAGTAAGGGGTGAGGGTATGTATTAGGAAACTCTTTTGATCGAACACCTAATCCCGCCCGCCTCAATAGCGGCCTCTACTAATGATTAGGGAAATCATCTATACTTGATATGTTGTCGATTATATGCATGCAATGCAACATCCAATAAATTAATCCTAGCATGTGAGAATTAACTAAATCGGTGAACATGTATTTAAGCATACATTTGGGTCGAAGTAAGGATTTAAGGTTGATTACATGTGAGAGCAATCAAACGATAATAAAGAGCACAATAAATAAAAATAAAATAAACAATAATAATAAAATTACAATAATTACAATGGCTCAATGATTTACGTCGAAAATACGTTTAAAACGGATAATTTTAGAAATGAAAAAGAAAATAATTAAGGTTAGAAAACGCACAGATTAGTAGTGATACTACAATTAATAGTCGATTAATACATAAGATAACAAACTAGGTCAAAGCAAGAACGGAAGTTCAGAGACAGAAATCACCCCGGAATAGGCGCAGCAATGCTGCGTCCCTTAGAAGAGGCGCAGTGGTCACTACGTCTGTTCCTGAGGTGAGTTCTGGCTGTGAAGCCGGAACTGCATATTTTTAATGTTCGTTGGTAAATTTAATGATCGATTATTAATGTTCGACTCAAGTAGAAGTGATTTAACGGATTAGTTACATGTGAATTGGTCATAAAAGCGATAAAGAACGAACTTAAATTAGTTGGAACGAATTAAAGTGAGCTATAAACTAGTCACAAATTAGGTTTATTAACATAAATTAATTAGGTTTGCTATGTTAAACTATTTATGAGGATGGTGATAAACAAATGAAAGATATACAAAAGGCGAATCCCAGAGACTTGATATGAACAAATCGAATCTCTAAAACCCGGGTTTGATTTTAATGACGAATACCCGCAAATATTGATTACTTGGGATTTAAGTCGGATTTACAGGTGATAAAATAATATGAATTATGTATTATAATTATAGAAGTGGAAATATGAAGAAAATAAGACAAAACGAAATAAAAGAGACGAATCAACAAAGAACAAAGGAAGAAGAAGAAAGGTAGGAACCGCGGCAGCCTCAGGAAGAGGCGCAGCAGTTGCAGCGTTTCTTCTTGACGTCTGTCTCTTGTTAACCCGTTAAAATAGGTTTGATAAACGGTTTTATAAATAGGTTTTTAACATGTTTTCGACGTAAATCTTACAATAATTTATACAATGAAAAGTACAATAACAAAACATGGGATTTAAACCCTCTGACTTACATGTTTGACGAAATGAGATTAACTAAGTTAACGATTAGTGATTGCTCGACTCGAATGTATGATGAAAGTGCCCTCCTAAGAGGAATTAAATTAAATTGATTTGATTAATTGAGTGGAGTTGGTTAAATTGGTCAGTCATGCAAAACGAGACTGGTACTCAGAAGGATCCGAGCTTATGTGATCGAAAGTTCAAGCACGTAGACGTCAATAAGCAAAGAGCGCGGTCTTAGAATGCAAAGAGAGAAGAGAAGGGCGGACACTCGTGTGATAAATATGAGGAACGAAGGTCCCTATTTTTACTAATCACATGGAGGAATTAGGGTTACGGTAAAACTTTGGAAACAAATATCGAAACGATTTTAAAATACGCAGAAAATAGCTGGGGAAGAGGCGCAACCATCACTGCGACCCTTGGAAGAGTCACAACAGGTGCTGCGTCCTTTCCCCACAGGTTTCCTCTTGCGGAAGGAAGATTTTCTGCGTTTCTGTTATGGAATTGCGGTAGATCTCAACTTCCTTATTGTTTAAAATATGATTTCAGGATATATTTTGCCGAAAGATGAAAAGATTAGAATTACGGAATGGAAATATCCGGAATATTCCAGAAAGTTCTGACTCGACATTTTAAACGGTTTATTAGAAAATGAAGACGGTTTTTGACCCGGACTCCAAATGAACTCTAATTACTGTCAAAACGACCGTAATGGCACGTAGATGACGACCAAGGGGTAGACACAAGTATTTAAGCTATCACTTGACAATAAAATTACGAACTGTCATAAATCATTCCGTGTACCAAACATGCAGCCCAATCATCACCGGGTGGTTTGCGGGAGGTGCAGAAATGAGGTATCTACAGAGCCCCCAGTTTGACTGAGGCTTGGACAAGGCGAAAGTCAAAGTATAGCCATTAGGTCAATCGAAGATTACAACCTGACGACTATGGCGACGCGAGGTGGCTTTAGGGGTCTGAGCCAAGGACCTGTCGTCGGGAACATTTTAGAGTCTGTCGACTATTGGGGAGGGTCGTTTAAAGTCTATTAGACTATATAAAGAAGCTCGCCAGCCATAAAAAGAAACCATACCTGTGACTTCTTTCTCGAGATGTTTCCGAAGGTGCGTAGAAGCTAAGGGTAAGCGTAAGAGCTAAGGTTAGGACCCAAAGGATATGTAAAGGTTTTGCTAAGGGTGTGGGACCTTAAAGGAAAACATCGGCGAGAAGGCGGCCTAAGGGTAAACATGGTTTTGGGCGTATGAACCCAGAAAACGCGATTTCAAAGGAGTGCGACCCTATCGGTGAAGGCTTGGTGTAGTAACATGGGTAGTCTAGGAACCTACGAGATATTTGGCATGAGAACAAAGTATATATAATATTGAAGGCAGCAGGACGTCGGTAGAATCTGCTGGGGGAATCTGCTTGCGTCGGTCTCAAACGAACTCCATATCTTGAGAAGTACAATCGGCTGTCATGAACTCTCGCTGGGGAAATAATTGAGGCGTGTCGAAACACCGTCAGAGAAAATTCGCTCGTTGTTGCAAGCGAAGTCCTGATAATGTATTGCGACAATTCACAGTCTGCTCGAAAATACGGGTCCGGACAAAGAATAAATATCAAACGGACCAAATATATGATATATGGTTTTGTAGAAGAGGCGCACCAAAGATGGGCCCACAAATAACGAACTTGTAACGAATTTTTGAAAATTGAATAGGAGGGAAGCTGAGGAAGAGGCGCAGTACCTGTTGCGTCCTTTCCTGGATTCATCCTTGTCTGAGTAAAAACTCGACAGAACCCGTGTTATGTTCATAATAACAATACACAAAACACCAAACTCTCTAAACTCTCTCAAAGTCCGACCATTTTCCGTCAAAGTTTGATCAATCCATTCCATTAATCATGACTAATCGAGGTATGTGTCTCATTCTCGCTTAAACATCCGTATTTTGCTTAATTTGAATCGAAAAAATTAGGGTTTTCAACCCTAATAACTCAAAAATTTGGGGCTTTTTCCCCAAATGGATTTGTCTTGTGAAATTGATATTAGAAATGGATAATTGGTAGTGTAAGGAACATAACCATGTATTCTTTTCGAATTTTCATTGAGTATTGAGCATTTGAGTAGAATTGAGACGGTTTCTCAACTGTTTTGTAAATTGCTTCGAAAATAGCCTTAGGATTGCCCATTTGTGTTGAAATTTGGTATTTAGGATCCTTGTGTGATGGGTAAAATTCCTACCATCTTGGATTTTTGATTTGTGACAGCTTTTTCAGGAACTTTTCTAGGGCATAATCATCGTTATTGCGAAATGCTGCCAAAATTTCGACTCAAACCCATTACTAGGCTTGAACTTAGACTTGACTTGACCCATTTTACCACATAAGCGACCAGGTTTCGAAATAAATGGTCAAGGATGGCGGGAAAAGGCCATATTCGAAGCTTGAAAGGCTTGGAATTCACTTTGATCGAGGCCCGCCGTCACTTGACGCGGCCTAATTTACTCTAATTTTGCAGGTGAGATGGGTTCTACGTCGGGGAGGGCTCCCATGGATGTCGACACTGACTTTGACCCTTCTCTTACTTTTGAGGAGGTGTTAGAGGAGGCATTTGCTGAGGAGGAGGCTGCTGAGGAGGAGGCCCCGAGGCGGGCCAACGTCGGACGAGGCGGTTGCCAGCTAGCGAGGGCACCTGAGTGGGCTGAGAAATGGGATGGTCACCATCTCATTTGGGCAGCGAAGAGTCACCTGTCTTACAGGACGGTAAAGAGTTTGGTAAGTCTCGAGCTTGTCATTCTCTCATCATCTTTCTTTATTTGTTTGCCGTTTCATTTTTCCTTCACTTTGAGCTAAAGATAGCTTTGCATCAAATCGATACAGGAGGTTGGGAACATGAGGTCCTTTTCTGGCTATACGATGATGATGGAGGCCTACGGGAGACTGTCAGAGGAGGAGCAGGCCATCATCGAGCTAGGAGCTTTCAGAGCCTTGGTGGGAGATTAAGGGAAGGAAGCTTTGAGCTAACCTTTTCCTGATTCGAGCCTTCCTTGATCGGTATTGGGACACGACCTCGACCTTTCAGATGCCTTTTGGTGAGGTCGGGGTCACGTTGGAGGATTACGGCATGATTTTCGGTCTGCCGTGTGGAGAGGAGGCTGTGGTGTGGCCGTCGACGGCTATGAGGGTGGACTCGGCCGTGGCCAGGAGTCTGATCGGCTGGAACTTGGCAGCGAGTTCTGCTACGGTTTCCGGGTTAGTGCCGAGCTCTTACGTCAGGGATTACTTTGCGGGTAAGACCCCGACGTTGGTGACGATGGATGGGAGGGAGGTGGCTCCTCCTCCTTGTACTGCGGTGCAAAGGGCTCGTCTTTGGCTCTGGTGGTTCTTGTCTTCACTGTACCTTGGAGACAAGTGGGAGAGGCTGTCGACGAAGCTTCTTCCCTTCCTTCTGACCTGAGTGACCTAGGTCATTGGGACTGGGTCACTCCTGGCTTTGTGGTCCTCACACGCTACATGAGGGACATGGTTCGTCCTGAGCTGCTGGAGAAGGGTACTTCTCCTGCTATCGTCGGCCCTGGACTTTTGTTGGAGGTATGAACCTTTACTTTATATTATGAAAATCATTGCTTCTTCTTATCGAATCGTGAAAGATCGTCATCAATTGTCTTGCTTTGCAGGCGTGGGTGTACTCCTACTTCCCGAAATTCGCGCCCAAGAGGACGGAGCCTGAACCGAGAGCTTACCCCGTAGTGAGGGACTGGATGATGTGTCGTAGGAAGAGCCAGCGCTCTTCTTACGATGTCTGTCGATGGGGCGTGAATGCCCTAAAGCTGAGTGACGTAAGTATTATGGATCACTTTTCCTTCATTTGTTTATTCATTATCCCTTAGAAGCGATCATAAGAATGACCCCTTGTTCTCTTGTCTTAGTGGGTGCCCAGGCCTTGGGTGGACTACCCTGACGCCCCTCCTTTCGTGGCTGAGTTCCTTCAACCTAGGAGTTCGAGTTGGTTGCTGCTGAGGACGTCTATAGGTCCAGTGTGGTATCTGGGCGAGCGTTTGACTCGTCAGTGCTCTCGTGATGCCTTCACGGTTCCTATCGATCCTCCTCGGACGATGTTTAGGGAGCCTTCTGACGATGAGAGGGAGGCTGACCTGACAGACGTTGGTGGCGACGCTCTTCTCCTTTCCGGTGAGGGGTACTCTCTGTTCGTTCGCCAGAGGCTGGCATACTGGCCGGTCGTGGTAAGTGCTTCATTTTCCCTTTCGAGTTTGACAAAATAATGAATGATCATCGAATAAAGACTTCTTTTGAATTTTGCAGGAGGTTTAGGAGGCGGGCGTCGAGCCCCCATCGTACCCCAAGACCCTTGAGTACACTGACGCGGCGGGGATGACGACGATCCGAGCTCCACGACTTTGGCGAGGCGGTGACAGATGCTGGCCTGGAGGGGTGGCAGCACTTGGTTAGGAGGGTAAGCCCCTGATTCAGTTTAGCTTTTGTTGTTGTATAAGAATACATTTGTCCATTTCATTGAAAATCTATGTTTATTGAAATGCAGGTGGCGACGTCTCGGTACGTGGCGTTATGGAGGGTGGCCAACCGGTTACGGGCTACAGCCATCGAGACACTTGCTGGCGGCCGAGGACGACAGGTATGAACCTTTCATTTACTTTGATTTCTGTTGTAATTTTCCCGCATTTTGTTTGAAATGATTGAAACGAGGTATGTTTTTGTCATTTGCAGAGGGAGCGCGACCTAGAGCGGGAGCTGGCGCCGTCCCAGGAGGAGACGGCTCACCTATTGAGGGAGTTGGAGGTCAGGGACGCCGAGATTGCTGCCCTCGAGGCTAGGGTCACCGAGCGAGGTGGCGACCAGGAATAGTTGTCTTTGCTTGTGTTGTCGTCGGCTGTGTTGTATACATTTTGTACATTTAGGACTTCATCTTGAATTTTTAGACTTGTTTTGGGCAGGAGCCCCCAGTTTGATGTACATATGGCATTTTGATTGTATATATGATGGCCTGAGTGCCTTTGCTGCTGGGTTGTTTGTTTGTTCTTGCAAGTTAGCTTAGAACAAGTTTGGTAGATAATTTTTTACGCCGTCATGTTGCCGAAATTTACATAGAATTACACGTAAACACATATTATAGATATAGCTTAAACTAGCGCAAAAAGAGGAAAAGACCTAAAAAATGCAAAAAATTGCCCAGAAATGAGAGGAAAAAATTGCAAAAAAATGACCGGACGGTAGGGAGGGCTACCCCCTAAAAAAACGAAAAAAGAAATGTATAAGTTTGGAATGAAATGTGAAACGGGGAGTGAAATGATTCCCCCAAAGAAGAAAATAAAATGAAATGGATAAGTGTGCTTATTTGGCGAAAGTGTCGATTTTGTCTCGAGAAGCGTGCCCCTAAAATTAGGAAACACAAAATATGGTAATTTACCGGAATTACGAAAATAATAACCTATAAGAATAGGAAATTATAAGCAAAAGGAATTAGGAAAGATCCAAAGCGGAAAAATCACAGAAATCCTCTGAGGAAGAGGCGCAGCACGAGCTGCGATCCTTCAAAGAGGCGCAGCACCTGCTGCGCCATTTCCTCAGTTGGTCAGTTCTGACGGAATTTAGGAAACATCTTTTAGTATAAATATAGACGTCGATGGAGCTTTTATTTACATAATTCTCCCATCTTTCTTCCGTCTATTATATAAAAACTCTCCTAATACATAAAAAAATTTACAAATCATGGATGCCTTCGAAAACAGTCTCAAGGAGTGGACAAATGAATTTATAAACGATGAGAAGCATGATATGGATGCTTTCAATTAGGGGTCGATTTTGAGTCTCAAATTGGTGAAGGTTGTGAACCCTTTCTTGGATGCTTGTCTCGAATATTGGGACCCTAACTTCCATGTATTTGCCTTCCCTGGATGTGACATATGCCCTTTTCCTGAGGAAATTGCTGCAATTGGAGGATGGGACCCAGAAAATATGCCTGTCATACCCTCTAGCTCTCAAGGGTATAAAAGCAAATTTAGAGATTTGCTTGGACTGACTAAAGTTGAGGTTGACCGTCTGGTGACCTCAAAAGGAGTCCGTATGTTTGACTTTATTGATCGATTTATAAATAGGGAAGACCCTTCTATCTCTGATGTAGCGAGGCGTAGGGAATTCGGGTTTTACCTACTGCATGGTTATATCCTCCAAGGGCATGTTGATAAGGAAATGAGAGGAGATCCTCGTTATTTGAGCTTGATTGAGCAAATGGAGCTGCGCAGGAGCCCAGCGTGTCTGTGGCTAGGAGAAATCATCTTGGGGCTGGATAACAGGAAAGCCAACAGCGAGCTTCCTTACTTAGGAAGTCCTATCATTTTGCACGCAAGAACCCTTTTTTTTCTCTTTTTTTTTTCGGTTGGATACTAATTCCCATCTTTGGTAGGTTTGGCTCATGGAGCGTCTGCGGTTGATCGAGCCCCCAGCTAATGTTCCAGGATATCATGCTAGGTCGATTGCAATGAGGACCAAGCTATATATGGTGGACTTCACTCGGGTTTGCAACTATTGGGAGTACAAGTTGAAGAACGAAGGAGGTCCTTTGATCAGATAGGTCGTGCCATGGTGGCATCTTAAGGCAGTCACTGGAGTGTCATCCTTAGATCCTGCTCGGTCAGTATGCATTCCTGGCTTGGAATTCATGGTATGCATCTTCCCGGAGAGATTGATGAGGCAGGTGGGCCTTAAACAGAAGATTCCGAAGCTTGATACCGTTCCTCAGACTGCATTGGCACATACTACCGAGAGTCGTAGAGAGTGGGCCCTCAAGTGGGCTCAGAGAAACATGTGGTTTGATACGTGCATTTTATATAGCCTTTTTAGCCTATTTTATGCACGTATCTCCATGCTTTTATCGTAGTTTATGCTACGAAATGCCCCGAATATGCTACTTTGGTTTGTTTTGTCTTATTTGCAGGAATGAACCAGAAAGTAGTGAAATCAAGCCTTTTACCGTCCATTTAGCATGCATTTGGAGGAAGAGTGAATTTGGAGCGGGGATGTAGCTATCTTGAGATGCGCAAAGAAAAAAGATAGCTAGGCGAGCAAAGGAAGAACTTCAAATTGCTAGTGCCTACTTTGGAGAGCCATATCTCTGGTTCTACAACATATATTCAGGTGATCCAATTGGAGATGAAAGTTTGTCCTTTTAGCTTTCCAATGCCACCGGAATCACCCTGTTTACCCAAGTAACGAAGAAATGGCAGCCGTTTGAAGTTCAGTGCGCAAAGCAGGAAACTGTCGCTGGAAAGTACTCGATCGAGTAGAATTGTGCTCGATCGAGTCCTTTTTCTACTTGATCGAGTAGATTCAATTTATGGTTTACTCGATCGAGTAGATTTTCTACTCGATCGAGTGGTTTAAGCTCTAGTTTGGTCGATCGAGTGGTTTTAATCCACTCGATCGAGTGGTTTTGATGGGTTTGGGCTTTAATTAGTCCGCGTGATGTTTTATTTCGCTAAACTTGTTTCTTTTGCTATTTAAGCACACTTTACTAGGTTAATTAGCATGATCTTTCATATTATCAAACATTCTACGGTAAACTTAGAACGTTGCTTTATTCCTCTCCACTGTTACTTTATTTCGGGATTATTTTCACTCGGATTTTGTGTTCTTTACGCCGGATTCGCTTGGATTGTAATTCCTTTCTCTTTCTTTAATCCTTTAATTCTTTATTGCTTTAATTCTTCGCTTTCGTTACAATTAATTTCTGCCCTAATTTTCCTTATTGCAATTTATTGTTTATTTATAATGTTTACTGCTGGGAAATTAATTGCTGTTAGTTTAATTAGTAATATGAGTAGCTAGATCCCCTATGCTAAGACTATAGGGGATCCATAATTATGAAGGGAGAGTAATCTATTTATTGGGTTAATGCTGGTATTGTCTTTGTTGGTTAAATGCTGCAGTTAATTGTATCCGTCTGATTGAGTCGACGCAATTAGGCGTTTATTTCTTAGTGATCCTCGACCTGGACCGAAAGGTTGGAAGAGGCGAGACTAGTAGCGAACAATAGAGTATTGCAGTGAGGGCGAAAGTTAAGTCATTTTACGATTTAGGGTGAATTAAGGACCGAAAGGTGACGTTCGTTACCCCTTAGACCGTATTTGCATTGACCTGAGACCTAGATTACTTGACCGGATGATTATGGTGAACCGTCTGTCTTAGCTATTTCTCTCTATCTGTTCATTTCTTCCTTTTTACTCTCTTCTCCTTATTCTCTTTAGTTTCGAAAATCACATTTAAACCCCCATTTCGTGACATCCTGACAGATGAGTTAAACAGATAATTAGCAAAATAGCCTCCCTGTGGAGATCGACCCTATTTGCTGCTAGCTTCTGTTAGTTGTTTTTAGGTTTATTTTTGGTACAGAAACGACCGTATCAAATTTTGGCGCCGTTGCCGGGGAGGCGACGCTTTTTATCTGTTTTAATTTTGTTTATTTTTCGCCTCAAGGGAAGACTGAGTACCTTGAGGCCGTTCTAATCTTTTTCTTCAGCGCTGTTTTGATAGGCCTTACAGGTCTATTAGACAGATTTTAGAAAGAGATCGTCGAAGGGAAGGCTTGAGTACCTTCGATTTTTTTTGCCAAGATGACGTCCGTCTCTCGACTTATTGCTCAGTTTGAAGCTCAAACTGAAAGATCTACTAAATGGGAGAGGAAAGAATCTTGGGGTTGTGGTAATTACTATGATGCTGCTCCTCCACTGAGGCCTAGACCACAACCGTTGCTGCAACAAGGCTACCCACTGCCTTGTTATTCTTTCTCACAGCAGCCAATTCCCCCACTTGCTAGGAATGATGAGGCTGAAGAAGTTAAGTCAATGATAAGGGCACTTGCACTACAAAGATATCAACAAAGATTCATAATTCTAGTGAGGAATTTGCCATCCGTATACAGAAGCTACAGGCTTGGGTGCATCAACTAGCTGTTGAGCAAGCCCAAGAGCAATAAGAGCAAATCCAAGAGGAATATGAGACGGTGTGTGCTATGAATACTGATATCATTCCCTCTCATATAGTGTCCGAGTCGCCTATTACCGCTACTGTTGATAACTCGAGCCTCACTAGTACCATTCACGCAGCTCACAGTACTGATGTGCACACTGACCTGAGCGAGGAATTCGATCGAGTGCCTACCACTGCTCGGTCGAATTATTTGGAGGATTTTTCATTCGTTTGACCTACTTCGTTGAGTCGATCGAACCCATTTGAAGAGGATCATCTCGATCGACTACCTGAACCTGTTCGATCGAGTAACAACAATCAAACAGTAGTCGATCGAGTTCCCATTGACATTCGATTGACTACTTATCATGAGGAAACTACTCGATCGAGTAGTGACGCGCCTCGATCGATCCCTGAAGCCTCGGGAAGCGTGAAATCGTCACCAACCCTTATTCCGAGAAACGATACAAAGGAACATACGGTTAAATCCTATTCTGTTCGAGTTCCTTTTTCAAAATCGTCGCTACCATACCGTGACTGCAATTTCCTGGACCGTATCCGAGATCTTAATGTCGCTGATCATTACAATGCAATGATTGCTCAGGTACCCTCTTATTCTGAATTTCTTGATCAAATTGATTGGTCTAAGAGGGATGTTAGTAATGTTAAGACGGTAATGAATGTTTCTATGACTGAAGAGTGCAGCGCACTTCTTCGAAATGGGACCCCGCCCAAAATGTCTGACCCAGGTCGTTTTTCTATATCATGTTCAATAGGGAC
Organism: Silene latifolia; assembly: GCF_048544455.1. NCBI lineage: Eukaryota > Viridiplantae > Streptophyta > Magnoliopsida > Caryophyllales > Caryophyllaceae > Silene > Silene latifolia. The sequence goes on from NC_133538.1 coordinate 396,255,422, forward strand.
CCATTCAATTGATAGTGCTTTATGTGACCTAGGAGCTAGTATTAGCGTTTTACCTTTGTCTCTTGCCTTGAAATTTGGGTTGACTAAGTTCACACGCGCTAAAACGACTGTTCAGCTAGCTGACCATTCTTATGTTCGGGTCAAAGGAGCTCTACATGATGTACCTGTTAGGATCGGGAATTTCTATATTCCTGCAGATTTCATTGTCTTAAACATACCCGAAGACCGCAATGTTCCCATTATTTTGGGACGACCATTTTTGTGCACTGCTGGCGCAATTATCGATGTCGGGGTTGGGACACTTACCTTTCAGGTCGGAAGGGAGGACTTGGTTTTTACTAAGTCTGATGACCCTAGGGAACCCATGCACATCACGCCATGTGAGGATGTCCCTCATGAAGAGTCCTTTGATATACCGTCTGATAGTCCTTCTGAGTCACATATTGTCGCTGCTGTTGTAACACCTCTGCCCCATTCTGGGAGCGAATTGGAGGAACATTGTTTTGTTTCTCTTTTTACAGGTCTTGACAAGTTCACAGACCCGAGAGGCGAGATGGGTGCTCCGAGTCTGGAATCCGGAACTGCCTGGATAGACGACCCAGGAGGAGGTGTTGTTAAAACTACACCGCCTAGGAAGAAGCTGCGTGATGAGATAATAGTTTGGGACCCGGATGCTGTGGGAAGCTGTTGTTCTTACATTGCCAAGCTGTGGAGGCCGGATGTCCGCCTAACGATTGCTAAAGCTACCACGTCCAGTCAGAGGCCTAGTAGTAGGCCGATGATTTGTGCTTTTGGATGATCTGGAAGAAGGTCGAGCTGGGCCTTATCTGAAACTAGTGCTACCGGGAGGCAGCCCGGAATTTTAGAACTTTCCATTTTTCCTTAGCTTGTTGTTGAACTTTATACGCTGATTTACGAACTCCCTATGTATTTCCTTGCTTTAATTGCGTGTTTTGCAGGTCCAAGTACTCGATCGAATGATATTGTGCTTGATCGAGCACTTTTTGAGGAAGTTTTCACTCGATCGAGTGATATTGTCCTCGATCGACCGGTTTTCTGTTCGATCGAATCCATCCCATTGCCAGTTTACTCGATCGAGCTGTTCCAAGTGCTCGACCGAGTAGTTTTGACTCCCAGCTGATGTTTTCCGTCTATGGAGCTACTGTTTGACTTTCTTTGACCTCCCATGTTCATGGTCGGTTTGGGGAGGTCCCTCCTTATGACGTTTTGTAAGTTTTCCGACTCCATTTATCCTCTCCTCTTCAGTTTGCATTTCTTTCCCTATTTTTGGTACAATGAGGGCATTGTACGGTTTGGTTTGGGGAGGTATGCATCCATATCTGTGTCTGCATGTTTCTTGCATTTTTGCTTGTACGTTTATTTATTCTCGCATGCATTGTTGCTATAATTAATTCAAAAAAAATCATATAAAAATCATAAAATTCAAAAAAAAAATTTCAAAAATTTCATGTTTAATTTAAGTCGGAACGTTTGAACATTGACGCTACTTTGAATCCTTACTTGAGCCCTGCATATTCTTGACATTTAGTTGGCATGATTATGTGCATAATCTACGAGTTTTTGTTTCTCTCTTATCTGAACGAATAGACTTGATTCATTATGTCGGCAAGCTACATTATATTCCGAGGTTAGAGCTTTATAAACTGGTGACATTCATGACCGGTTTCATTTAGGATATGAGTAGTGCTCTCTTTAAGGCATTTAACATTAATTTGCATAAGCATGAGTCTAGTCTTCTTAATACCTGTATGCATTCGGTCTGTGGATGGTGACACATGTTAGGAGAGGCAGTTCCCTTTATTTCATTCTACCCATGAGCCTCACATAGCCAAATTGCCTTTTACTTATTAACTACTTTCTATAATACTTCCTACCCTAGCCGAGCTAGTGACGAGTAATTATTGGAATGTTTTATTGCAATATGGTTATTATATCTGATTTCATAAGATGGTGGAAGAATTGAAGGGAATGAAAGAATTATTGAAGAAAAAAGAAATGAAAAAGAGAAAAAAAAAGAGAACGAAAAAAATGGAAATAAGAAAAGAAAAAGAAAGAAAAAAAAATCATGTGAAAAAGAAATGAGAATTGTACAAAGATTTTCACTCCCAAGTCTTATTTATATCTTATGGGGAGTTGACGATTCCTGGTGTTTTGTGAGTTTAGTGCATAGTTTTGCACCGTTTCATCTTGCTATATTGAGTACGAGTTGGGATGCAGTTTATATTTGGATTCGTTGTTGCTAGCCTGGCTATTAACCCCACATATCCAAATTCATTTTAGCCCCTTCTTACCCATTACCTCACTTACCCAAATGTAAGTCCTCGGCATGTGTCTTGGTCATTAGTATGGTTGGAATGCATATGTACGGTTGTAGAGACTTTATTCATGTTAACTGCATGCATGTTCTTATAGGTCGAGCTAGGTGAGTGTCTTTAATTCTTCCTATCTTTCACATATATACTCACCTTGTGCCTAATTTTGAGTGACGAGCGATCCGTAAGAGTCCGATACCTTTTGAATCTTGCAAGGTCGACGGTTCAGTAAGTTTGAAACATTGATTTAACTCGTTTGTACTTCTCATTTGCCACTTTGTCATTTTGTTGCATTAAATTGGTTTTCGTGGGTGATTTGTAGCTAATGCGTTGGTCCCGTTCCACTGTTGTTTCTTAGTTGCATTCATATTTGCTTGGGGACAAGCAAAAGTTTGGTTTGGGGAGATTTGATACGTGCATTTTATATAGCCTTTTTAGCCTATTTTATGCACGTATCTCCATGCTTTTATCGTAGTTTATGCTACGAAATGCCCCGAATATGCTACTTTGGTTTGTTTTGTCTTATTTGCAGGAATGAACCAGAAAGTAGTGAAATCAAGCCTTTTACCGTCCATTTAGCATGCATTTGGAGGAAGAGTGAATTTGGAGTGGGGATGTAGCTATCTTGAGATGCGCAAAGAAAAAAGATAGCTAGGCGAGCAAAGGAAGAACTTCAAATTGCTAGTGCCTACTTTGGAGAGCCATATCTCTGGTTCTACAACATATATTCAGGTGATCCAATTGGAGATGAAAGTTTGTCCTTTTAGCTTTCCAATGCCACCGGAATCACCCTGTTTACCCAAGTAACGAAGAAATGGCAGCCGTTTGAAGTTCAGTCAAAGCAGAAATCGTTGCCGGAAAGTACTCGATCGAGTAGAATTGTGCTCGATCGAGTCCTTTTTCTACTCGATCGAGTAGATTCAATTTATGGTTTACTCGATCGAGTAGATTTTCTACTCGATCGAGTGGTTTAAGCTCTAGTTTGGTCGATCGAGTGGTTTTAATCCACTCGATCGAGTGGTTTTGATGGGTTTGGGCTTTAATTAGTCCGCGTGATGTTTTATTTCGCTAAACTTGTTTCTTTTGCTATTTAAGCACACTTTACTAGGTTAATTAGCATGATATTTCATATTATCAAACATTCTACGGTAAACTTAGAACGTTGCTTTATTCCTCTCCACTGTTACTTTATTTCAGGATTATTTTCACTCGGATTTTGTTTTCTTTACGCCGGATTCGCTTGGATTGTAATTCCTTTCTCTTTCTTTAATCCTTTAATCCTTTATTGCTTTAATTCTTCGCTTTCGTTACAATTAATTTCTGCCCTAATTTTCCTTATTGCAATTTATTGTTTATTTATAATGTTTACTGCTGGGAAATTAATTGCTGTTAGTTTAATTAGTAATATGAGTAGCTAGATCCCCTCTGCTAAGACTATAGGGGATCCATAATTATGAAGGGAGAGTAATCGATTTATTGGGTTAATGCTGGTATTGTCTTTGTTGGTTAAATGCTGCAGTTAATTGTATCCGTCTGATTGAGTCGACGCAATTAGGCGTTTATTTCTTAGTGATCCTCGACCTGGACCGAAAGGTTGGAAGAGGCAAGACTAGTAGCGAACAATAGAGTATTGCAGTGAGGGCGAAAATTAAGCTGTTTACACTTTAGGGTGAATTAAAGACCGAAAGGTGACATTCGTTACCCCTTAGACCGTATTTGCATTGACCTGAGACCTAGATTACTTGACCGGATGATTATGGTGAACCGTCTGTCTTAGCTATTTCTCTCTATCTGTTCATTTCTTCCTTTTTACTCTCTTCTCCTTATTCTCTTTAGTTTCGAAAATCACATTTAAACCCCCATTTCTGTGACATCCTGACAGACTGAGTTAAACAGATAATTAGCAAAATAGCCTCCCTGTGGAGATCGACCCTACTTGCTGCTAGCTTCTGTTAGTTGTTTTTAGGTTTATTTTTGGTACAGAAACGACCGTATCAAATTTTGGCGCCGTTGCCGGGGAGGCGACGCTTTTTATCTGTTTTAATTTTGTCTATTTTTCGCCTCAAGGGAAGACTGAGTACCTTGAAGCCGTTCTAATCTTTTTCTTCAGCGCTGTTTTGATAGGCCTTACAGGTCTATTAGACAGATTTTAGAAAGAGATCGTCGAAGGGAAGGCTTGAGTACCTTCGATTTTTTTTGCCAAGATGACGTCCGTCTCTCGACTTATTGCTCAGTTTGAAGCTCAAACTGAAAGATCTACTAATTGGGAGAGGAAAGAATCTTGGGGTTGTGGTAATTACTATGATGCTGCTCCTCCACTGAGGCCTAGACCACAACAATTCTTTGCAACAAGGCTACCCACTGCCTTGTTATTCTTTCTCACAGCAGCCAATTCCCCCACTTGCTAGGAATGATGAGGCTGAAGAAGTTAAGTCAATGATAAGGGCACTTGCACTATAGTATCAACAGTATCATAATTCTAGTGAGGAATTTGCCATCCGTATACAGAAGCTACAGGCTTGGGTGCATCAACTAGCTGTTGAGCAAGCCCAAGAGCAATATGAGCAAATCCAAGAGGAATATGAGACGGTGTGTGCTATGAATACCGATATCATTCCCTCTCATATAGTGTCCGAGTCGCCTATTACCGCTATTGTTGATAACTCGAGCCTCACTAGTACCATTCACGCAGCTCACAGTACTGATGTGCACGCTGACCTGAGCGAGGAATTCGATCGAGTGCCTACCACTGCTCGGTCGAATTATTTGGAGGATTTTTCATTCGTTTGACCTACTTCGTTGAGTCGATCGAACACATTTGAAGAGGATCATCTCGATCGACTACCTGAACCTGTTCGATCGAGTAACAACAATCAAACAGTAGTCGATCGAGTTCCCATTGACATTCGATTGACTACTTATCATGAGGAAACTACTCGATCGAGTAGTGACGCGCCTCGATCGATCCCTGAAGCCTGGGGAAGCGTGAAATCGTCACCAACCCTTATTCCGAGAAACGATACAAAGGAACATACGGTTAAATCCTATTCTGTTCGAGTTCCTTTTTCAAAATCGTCGCTACCATACCGTGATCGCAATTTCTGGACCGTGATCCGAGATCTTAATGTCGCTGATCATTACAATGCAATGATTGCTCAGGTACCCTCTTATTCTGAATTTCTTGATCAAATTGATTGGTCTAAGAGGGATGTTAGTAATGTTAAGACGGTAATGAATGTTTCTATGATCAAGAGTGCAAAAGACTTCTTCGAAATGGGACCCCGCCAAAATGTCGACCCGGTTGTTTTTCTATATCATGTTCAATAGGGACCCATTCAATTGATAGTGCTTTATGTGACCTAGGAGCTAATATTAGCGTTTTACCTTTGTCTCTTGCCTTGAAATTTGGGTTGACTAAGTTCACACGCGCTAAAACGACTGTTCAGCTAGCTGACCATTCTTATGTTCGGGTCAAAGGAGCTCTACATGATGTACCTGTTAGGATCGGGAATTTCTATATTCCTGCAGATTTCATTGTCTTAAACATACCCGAAGACCGCAATGTTCCCATTATTTTGGGACGACCATTTTTGTGCATCTTTTGCGCAATTATCGATGTCGGGGTTGGGACACTTACCTTTCAGGTCGGAAGGGAGGACTTGGTTTTTACTAAGTCTGATGACCCTAGGGAACCCATGCACATCACGCCATGTGAGGATGTCCCTCATGAAGAGTCCTTTGATATACCGTCGATAGTCCTTCCGAGTCACATATTGTCATTTCTTTGTTGTAACACCTCTCCCCCCATTCTGGGAGCGAATGGAGGAACATTGTTTTGTTTCTCTTTTTACAGTCTTGATAAGTTCACGCACCCGAGAGGCGAGATGGGTGCTCCGAGTCCGAATCCGAATCGCTGGATAGACGACCCAGGAGGAGGTGTTGTTAAAGTTACACCGCCTAGGAAGAAGCTGCGTGATGAGATAATAGTTTGGGACCCGATCTTTGTGGGAAGTCATTGTTCTTACATTGCCAAGTGTGGAGGCCGGATGTCCGCCGACGATTCTTTGAAGCTACCGCGTCCGTCGAGGCCTAGTAGTAGGCCGATGATTTGTGCTTTTGGATGATCTCGGAAGAAGGTCGAGCCGGGACCTATTCGAAACTAGCGCTACCGGAGGCGGCCAAATTTTAGAACTTTTCATTTTTCCTTAGCTTGTTGTTGAACTTTATACGCTGATTTACGAACTCCCTATGTATTTCCTTGCTTTAATTGCGTGTTTTGCAGGTCCAAGTACTCGATCGAATGATATTGTGCTCGATCGAGCACTTTTTGAGGAAGTTTTCACTCGATCGAGTGATATTGTCCTCGATCGACCGGTTTTCTGTTCGATCGAATCCATCCCATTGCCAGTTTACTCGATCGAGCTGTTCCAAGTGCTCGACCGAGTAGTTTTGACTCCCAGCTGATGTTTTCCGTCTATGGAGCTACTGTTTGACTTTCTTTGACCTCCCATGTTCATGGTCGGTTTGGGGAGGTCCCTCCTTATGACGTTTTGTAAGTTTTCCGACTCCATTTATCCTCTCCTCTTCAATTTGCATTTCTTTCCCTATTTTTGGTACAATGAGGGCATTGTACGGTTTGGTTTGGGGAGGTATGCATCCATATCTGTGTCTACATGTTTCTTGCATTTTTGCTTGCACGTTTATTTATTCTCGCATGCATTGTTGCTTTAATTAATTCAAAAAAAATCATATAAAAATCATAAAATTCAAAAAAAAAAATTTCAAAAATTTCATGTTTAATTTAAGTCGGAACGTTTGAACATTGACGCTACTTTGAATCCTTACTTGAGCCCTGCATATTCTTGACATTTAGTTGGCATTATTATGTGCATAATCTACGAGTTTTTGTTTCTCTCTTATCTGAACGAATAGACTTGATTCATTATGTCGGCAAGCTACATTATATTCTGAGGTTAGAGCTTTATAAACTGGTGACATTCATGACCGGTTTCATTTAGGATGTGAGTAGTGCTCTCTTTAAGGCATGTAACATTAATTTGCATAAGCATGAGTCTAGTCTTCTTAATACCTGTATGCATTCGGTCTGTGGATGGTGACACATGTTAGGAGAGGCAGTTCCCTTTATTTCATTCTACCCATGAGCCTCACATAGCCAAATTGCCTTTTGCCCTATTAACTACTTTCTATAATACTTCCTACCCTAGCCGAGCTAGTGACGAGTAATTATTGGAATGTTTTATTGCAATATGGTTATTATATCTGATTTCATAAGATGGTGGAAGAATTGAAGGGAATGAAAGAATTATTGAAGAAAAAAGAAATGAAAAAGAGAAAAAAAAAGAGAACGAAAAAAATGGAAATAAGAAAAGAAAAAGAAAGAAAAAAAAAATCATGTGAAAAAGAAATGAGAATTGTACAAAGATTTTCACTCCCAAGTCTTATTTATATCTTATGGGGAGTTGACGATTCCTGGTGTTTTGTGAGTTTAGTGCATAGTTTTGCACCGTTTCATCTTGCTATATTGAGTACGAGTTGGGATGTAGTTTATATTTGGATTCGTTGTTGCTAGCCTGGCTATTAACCCCACATATCCAAATTCATTTTAGCCCCTTCTTACCCATTACCTCACTTACCCAAATGTAAGTCCTCGGCATGTGTCTTGGTCATTAGTATGGTTAGAATGCATATGTACGGTTGTAGAGACTTTATTCATGTTAACTGCATGCATGTTCTTATAGGTCGAGCTAGGTGAGTGTCTTTAATTCTTCCTATCTTTCACATATATACTCACCTTGTGCCTAATTTTGAGTGACGAGCGATCCGTAAGAGTCCGATACCTTTTGAATCTTGCAAGGTCGACGGTTCAGTAAGTTTGAAACATTGATTTAACTCGTTTGTACTTCTCATTTGCCACTTTGTCATTTTGTTGCATTAAATTGGTTTTCGTGGGTGATTTTTAGCTAATGCGTTGGTCCCGTTCCACTTTTGTTTCTTAGTTGCATTCATATTTGCTTGGGGACAAGCAAAGGTTTGGTTTGGGGAGATTTGATACGTGCATTTTATATAGCCTTTTTAGCCTGATACCCAAGCTTGATACCGTTCCTCAGACTGCATTGGCACATACTACCGAGAGTCGTAGAGAGTGGGCCCTCAAGTGGGCTCAGAGAAACATGTGGTTTGATACATGCATTTTATATAGCCTTTTTAGCCTATTTTATGCACGTATCTCCATGCTTTTATCGTAGTTTATGCTACGAAATGCCCCGAATATGCTACTTTGGTTTGTTTTGTCTTATTTGCAGGAATGAACCAGAAAGTAGTGAAATCAAGCCTTTTACCGTCCATTTAGCATGCATTTGGAGGAAGAGTGAATTTGGAGCGGGGATGTAGCTATCTTGAGATGCGCAAAGAAAAAAGATAGCTAGGCGAGCAAAGGAAGAACTTCAAATTGCTAGTGCCTACTTTGGAGAGCCATATCTCTGGTTCTACAACATATATTCAGGTGATCCAATTGGAGATGAAAGTTTGTCCTTTTAGCTTTCCAATGCCACCGGAATCACCCTGTTTACCCAAGTAACGAAGAAATGGCAGCCGTTTGAAGTTCAAGGTCAAAGCAAAGCAGAAACGTCATTTGGAAAGTACTCGATCGAGTAGAATTGTGCTCGATCGAGTCCTTTTTCTACTCGATCGAGTAGATTCAATTTATGGTTTACTCGATCGAGTAGATTTTCTACTCGATCGAGTGGTTTAAGCTCTAGTTTGGTCGATCGAGTGGTTTTAATCCACTCGATCGAGTGGTTTTGATGGGTTTGGGCTTTAATTAGTCCGCGTGATGTTTTATTTCGCTAAACTTGTTTCTTTTGCTATTTAAGCACACTTTACTAGGTTAATTAGCATGATCTTTCATATTATCAAACATTCTACGGTAAACTTAGAACGTTGCTTTATTCCTCTCCACTGTTACTTTATTTCGGGATTATTTTCACTCGGATTTTGTGTTCTTTACGCCGGATTCGCTTGGATTGTAATTCCTTTCTCTTTCTTTAATCCTTTAATCCTTTATTGCTTTAATTCTTCGCTTTCGTTACAATTAATTTCTGCCCTAATTTTCCTTATTGCAATTTATTGTTTATTTAAAATGTTTACTGCTGGGAAATTAATTGCTGTTAGTTTAATTAGTAATATGAGTAGCTAGATCCCCTCTGCTAAGACTATAGGGGATCCATAATTATGAAGGGAGAGTAATCGATTTATTGGGTTAATGCTGGTATTGTCTTTGTTGGTTAAATGCTGCAGTTAATTGTATCCGTCTGATTGAGTCGACGCAATTAGGCGTTTATTTCTTAGTGATCCTCGACCTGGACCGAAAGGTTGGAAGAGGCGAGACTAGTAGCAAACAATAGAGTATTGCAGTGAGGGCGAAAGTTAAGCTGTTTACACTTTAGGGTGAATTAAGGACCGAAAGGTGACGTTCGTTACCCCTTAGACCGTATTTGCATTGACCTGAGACCTAGATTACTTGACCGGATGATTATGGTGAACCGTCTGTCTTAGCTATTTCTCTCTATCTGTTCATTTCCTCCTTTTTACTCTCTTCTCCTTATTCTCTTTAGTTTCGAAAATCACATTTAAACCCCCATTTCTGTGACATCCTGACAGACTGAGTTAAACAGATAATTAGCAAAATAGCCTCCCTGTGGAGATCGACCCTACTTGCTGCTAGCTTCTGTTAGTTGTTTTTAGGTTTATTTTTGGTACAGAAACGACCGTATCATGGTTCCTACATTCTTCTGTTAGTTCATTGTGGGTATCGGATTCCTATTTGCAATGGAGGAAGGCTACTACTCCCGAGGGACGCGAGAAATTGAGGAAGCATGAGGTAGCAAAGGAGAACAAGAAGTATTTGACTGAGGGGGAGGAAGAAGCCAGATTCCGAGTTGTTCATCTGTCGAAGAAACCGAAGACTTCTCCCGCCGCAGAGAGAGACCTTTGGTGATCAGGTCCGAGATAGCACAGGAGCGCTCGGCTCGTGGTCGAGATAAGAAGTATGACAAAAATGACAAAGGCAAAGGAGAGATAGAAGAGTAGCCTAGGTCGTAGTATTATTTATTATTATTATTATTTGTAATAAACGGTGGGGTTTTTAGAATCCTAGCCTATTTATTTTTCAGCATTTTTATATTATGTGGCGTATTAATATTATTTATAGAAGAAATGAATAAAAGATTAATTAGTTAAGAAACTATTGTGATTTCCTTTCTTTTATTATTCTTGTCGAATTTCAAATGCAAATGCAAATGTCCTTCTATTTACATTTAGAATAATGGGTTGTATCCTACGAAGGATTGCGTACATATTAATTTTAAAAAAAATGAAATCAAACCCTTGTGCGCAGTTCAAGTAAATGTAAAAGAATAATTGTTCTAAGCAGGAGCTTGTAGCGAACTAGAAATTGAGCACGAGCTTTACTTACTCGTAGAATACAATTCAATTTATTTGATGATACGAGGATGACGAATTGTCAAAATGCAAGAGCAAGGTGACATAAGCTTTATTTCAGCGGGCCAGGGGCCGTTTTTATTTCGTGTTGTATGAGCGGCACGTGGGTGTTACGCGAGGCGTGTTTCTGTCCTATTCTAGGCATAATATCGTTTCAGTTGGTCGAGGTTAGTTGGGTTGGCAAATTTGTTCCCATCTAGATCTATGATTCTAACCGCACCCCCCGGGAGTATGCACTTGACCAAGAATGGTCCGACCCAGTTGGGTTTGAACTTTCCTCGTGGATCGACAGGGAGAACACCTCTAACTGATTTGAGGACTAAATCTCCTTCTTTGATGTTTCTAGGCTTTACACTTTTGTTGAAGGCTCCTTTGATACGTGCCTGATATGTTTGCATATTATGTAATGCGCACAATCTTCGTTCATCCAAGAGGATGAGTTCTTCATACCAATCTCTTTTCCAATCGGCTTCTGGAATTTGGCTTTCGAGTAGGATACGTAAGGATGGGATCTCTAGTTCAACTGATTGTACAACTTCCATGCCATAAGTCAAATAGAAAGGAGTAGCCCTAGTGGGCGTCCTAACGGATGTGTGATATCCCCATAAGGCGAACGGTATCTTATTGGGCCAATCTCGATAATAATCGATCATTTTCTTGAGGATTGTGACAACATTCTTATTGGCCGCCTCCACGCGCTATTAGTTTGGGGTCTGAATGGCGAAGAATGGTGGTGTTTGATCCATTATCACTGATGATTTCGTGTGGGCAACCATATCGACAGATGATATTGGTTTGTATGAACTTTGCCACGTTCTTGGCTGTGAGACATGTGTAAGATGCTGCTTCTACCCATTTTGTGAAATAGTCGATCACCACCAAAATGAAATAGTGACCTCCTGTTTCGGCCGGGGTGATCTTCGCGATGATGTTGATTCCCCAAGCAGAATATGGCCAAGGAGATGTCATGGTGTACAGTAGTGAAGGAAGGACATGTTGCACATTCTCGAAGATTTGGCAGTTGTGACAATGTCTGACATATTTGATGCAATCGGATTCCATTGTGGTCCAGTAATATCCCAGACGCGTGATTTTGTTTGCCATCATTGGTCCACTCATGTGAGGTCCACATTCTCCATCATGGACTTCTTCCATCACTTTCTGTGCCTGTGAATGATCAAGGCAACGTAAAACTACACTAGGAGGTGTTCTTTTGTACAACTCTCCTTGGATGAGGAGATATTGAGAGGCGAGTAGGCGTATTGTTGGAATATGTGTCCTCCGACAATAATGCGATCACAACTGTCGATCTTGATGATCACATGTTTAAATCTCATATTAAGAATACATGTGGGATGTAATATTTTACAGTCAACTGGTCCACACATATCGATAATGATTGGCTGACTAGAGTTTGACATTACCGTCGTGCGACGGTGGTGATCAGTTGATCCCCTTAGGTCATACCTAAAGGGTAACACTCTTAATTGATTATTTAATTGATCGTATGTCGATACGGGTTAATTAAATTGTTTAAAATTGACTGACGATTTTGTGAGTATTATTGACGTATCTTATTGTAATTCGATTAAATAAGATATGGTCTAAGTAATCAAATTGTTTTATTACTTAGATGAAATTATTGTTTATGGAAACAATTGAAACGGAATGAATAAATTATTATAAATACAGAATGTTATAATTTATGATTCGGAAACCCATTACGGTACAAGTAATTATGAATTACTAGGTTAATTTTATAAGTGACATATTTTATTAATATGTTGACTTTTAATTGTTAAAAATACATTTTATACACATAATGTCATGAAACATGTTACATGTGACAAATTAACAAATAAATTATAAAATGGACTTTTCATTTTACAATATATGTACCGAAAATATATGGGGAGGGTTGGGGTTTGTATTATGTTTTATATTATATAAGAAGCATAATCATTAAACCTTATTGATAGCCATGCACACCTAGTTGCTTTTGTGAAGAGTATCTTAGCCATGCATTGGCCCTTGCCACCCCCATACCCGGTTTTCCCTAGAGAAAAGGCCAAGGGTTTCTACAATTTATATTGATACATGCACTAAGATATTCACTAGTGTATTATTCATTCTTTTACACACCCAAAACTTAGAGAAGTTTAGAGAGAAAAATATTCATATATTTTCTTCCTCTTGGCCGAAATTACAAGAGACAAAAACAAATATTTTGGGTCAATTTTAGTAAGATTAATATTATTCTAGTTCTAATAATATTAGTCTTTTAAGAGGTTATCTTGGGTATTCATCTTTAGGAGGGATTCTAAGCTTGAATCTTTGTTCATCCATATAAGGAAAGCTCAAGAACAAGTAAAAACGAGATCTTACTTGTGCCCTTTAATATGAAATTCCATAGTAAGAAAGACGATTTCTTCTCTATTCTTATTTAAGTTTGCATGCATAAGATCTAGTTTTAATTTTATGACTAAATTAAAATATCACATTGTGGACAAGGCCCTCGGGAATTGCGTCCGCGGGATCCACACTAGGCATAATCGACTCGAGGTTCTTTCTAATCGAATTAAGACAAATTAGAGTCGCCACCAAGGTTTTTGGGAACTTGGAACCGTTCAAGTCAACTTTACACCTTTCATCGAAAAGCATAAAGCCAATCGACTACGAGTGATTAAAGATAAAGACTTGCACCCTATATCACTCGATTTGAATGACTCTCGTAATCCAATGGTATTTAGACGGATCCACAAACCATAGATCTTGAGTAAGTGGTGAGGGTACGTGTTAGGAAGCCCATAAGGACACCTAACCCCGCCCGTCAATAACGGCCTCTACTAAGTCAAGTATCGGATTTCAAACAAGGTCATAGCTACTACGATATATGATATGCAAACATCGTTTTAAACCCTAACATGTGACAACAATTTCTATGTCGTTTTAGATGCAACTAAACTAACTTTGTCAAAGTTGTAATTTAGCATGTGGGTTGATTAATCTAACAACATATAAAACAAAGCAAACAAGGCTTAAGGGGGAATGGGGGAGCCGTGGGATCTACCTATTACAAACCAGGCATTTCATGCCGACACAACAATAAATTAAAGATACAACTCGATCTAAATACAATTGCTATATACGACACCATACACGACACATGGCCATTCGGCCTAGGAAAACGTGCACAAAGGGGTGACTCACGGCCTACATGACTCACGGCCTTGGGTCACTCCTCGTAATGTGTGCTTTCACTTAATCTTATCGAATTAGACATTGGGCCACACACCAAAGCATGCATTAGCATAAATCGGGCCATGTTGTTTTAAACAACATGCGATTTACTACGCTCTTACATGCATTGAGGCACAACCGTCTAACTAAACAAGACTAAGGTTTTTAGAAATCGTTTGACTCGATAAAAGAAAACTAACTACAAACAAGTTACAAAACGCGACTTAGTAAACACAAATTGATTACAACATACAAACAATGAGACTAAGATAAAAAACGAGAAAAGGGATACAAAAGACACGGCCAAACACGACCTCATACACGGCTATCCTAGTTCCTAGGTTAGATTCATTAGGTTAGATGGATTTGCAAAGCGATGCGGAAAATACATTAGAAATCGATGACAAAAGAGGTCAGAAGGCTTCGCCTAAAACCGGGTGTTCTACACGGCCTTGACAAGGTGAATTAAACTCACGGAGCGACAACGTTGGCTTCGCCTAGACACTAAACACAGACTGATTTTATGAGAACACTTAGACAACGCACATGACTTTTGTCGGGAAAATTCTGTCACTCTTCTCCTCGCCTCCTTTATTTTTCAGCGAGTTTTCATCATTTCTTGCCACCGCCTTCTTTCTTTTCAGCGGGCTTTTACTATTTTTCTTCCACGCCTTCTTTCTTTTCAGCGGGTTTTTCATATTTTCTGTTCCCAACACAAACCTACATCTATATGACTCGGCATCTTTGCCTAAACCGTTCGATAAAGCTCATTCTGAGACTTGATACTATTCATCTGAACCTATATCCTTATCCTAGCTTACATCGAGTACTAAGACCAACTAAAACAAAGGTGGCTTCATTTGGACTTGGTTAAGACCCGTAAGAAACCGACGAGATGACAACTTGGTTGATGAGTGGATTGAATCCCTTATTCTGAAGGACTGCCTACGTATTCGCATGGAGCGAAATCAAATCCGACGTAGTTCGATCAAGGTGCATAAAACTGGCATTTTGATTGTGTGTACACACTCGAAGGTTTCACCTAAGGTATCATGTCGCATCCCATTCTAGCCTGTAAGGTACTGTTAAATCCCGTGTCTAGGGTTGGTACAAAAGGCTGGGGTTCTTTGGGATGTGGAGCTTGGTAAAAATAAGTTTGCAAGGTAAACTATCATTCTGAAGGTTTGTTTTGTAGTGCTAAGGCCAAGGGCTATGGCTTATAACGTGGTTGGAAATGGTGTCTCAGGCTTGATGAAACCCGAGTACAAATAGGTTGAGAATTGATGTGGGTTCAAATTTCCATGTCTGGACCCTAAAGGCTTGGATGTACTAACACAAGATGATTGATTCTCAGAATCCCTAACTAATCCCTCGTAACTGCCTCGGGAAGGACTTAGGGGTATGGATGACTGCTGATGGCCCTACCTGACCATTTTGGCTTCGCCTTTGAACTTCGATCAACATTTCGACATTTCTTTTTCTTTTCTTCTTCTTCTTTTTTTTTTTTTCTCTTTTTCCTTTTTTTATTCGTCTTTTTTTTCTTTTCTTTCTTTTTCTTTCTGAAAATGATCTTCCACCCATACTGCTTGTTACCATTGAATTCACACTGAAAACTGGGCTTCGCCAACTAAATTGGGTTAGAACTAACAATTCCTTGTTAAAATGGGTTGGTCTCTTCTCTCTTCGAGATGGGATGATTTTGTTGGGGATGGGCTTGCCTTCCATCATAGAATCATCTAAAGCTGGTCATAAGCACTGGTTTTGATGAAGGTTTTCTACCGCCAGACATGGAATAGGTAAAGGAATCAAACACAGGATCCTAGTGTACCTTATCTTTTGAAACATGACATATTTCTACCCCAGGGATGCCTTTGAGTGTGCTGTGCATTTTATCATGTTTCGGAATGATTGAAGATTGGAAACAAGACATATTTGGAAATGAAACTGCAACTTTTTTATTGGAATGAAAAATGCTTAACAGACTCAAAGAAACGATTCCTAGGACACACCCTAGGTCATCGCGGAACAAACGACTCAACTTCAGGAAAAGAAAGTCCTAGACTCGACTCGACTAAGATAAGAAAACGGATCCCGACTCATAATTTTCAAATCTGGTCTTGAGCTTTCTCTTGTTCATCTGTCAGCTTAGATGCTCGGCTCTGGTCCTTGATCCCTTTGATGGTCTGCCTCCATCCTGAGGTATTCCTCTGAGGATCTACGCCAGTGATGAAAGTTGGTGAATCGAATTGTCTTTTATTAACTTCGTTAACGAGAGGAGTACATTCTAGAGCAAGACTCCCGACTTGAATTTCATCCTTCGGGTTTGGCAAGAATTCAAAGCAATCCACAAATATTTTCCCGATAAACACCCCTTTCAAGTGACATGGGTGGATAAGATGGGAATAATCGACATTGTCTTCGACAGAAACAAAGTTGGCGTGATCGCCAAATGGATTGGTGATGTTATTGGGTTTAACAGTTGGGATCGGGAGTGTTCCATTCTCGATCATGTCTTGAATTTCGTGCTTCAGTCGATAGCACCTTTCAGTATCATGGCCTTTCCCTTGATGAAAGGCACAGTAGGCATTTGGTTTATACCATTTACCTTGTTGATCAGCGGGAGGGTCCGGAGTTGGACCAATAGGCTTCAGCTTTCCTTGGGCCATGAGCCTTTGGAGAGCGTAGGCGTAAGTGCACCCGATATCGGTGAATACCCTCGGAGCTTGGCGCGGAGACCTTTTTGACTGTCCATCTAAGAGATTGACAGTTTCAACAAAGTGGGCGCTAACGGTGCTTTTGCTTTAGATGACGAGGCCCCTTGGTATCCTTTTGGCTTCTCGGCTTGACCATTCGGACATCATCCTCTACCTTTATCCCGATTCTTATCAATTCTTTGAAAGAACCAAAATTCTATATTTCAGAGCATTACGGTAAAACAATTAAGTCGTAAATTCTTCACGAACTTATCTACCATTTCAACTTCAGGCTTCTTGGCTAATTTCACGCTTTCACCCGCCATCTTGCGAGGAATTCAATAAAACCCTCTTTTTCCTTCCGTGTCATTACTTCCAAAGTCCTTATGTTGGTTTGAATCTCAACATTGTCAGCATAGTGCTTACAGAACTCCACCGTAATATCTTCGAAAGTGGGGAAGTTCTGAAGGTCAAGATTATAGAACCACGCCTTCGGGTGTTCATCCAGAGATTGGGCAAAAATTTGAGAGAGCATGTCAGCAGGTACTTCCTTCAGTGCTAAGTACCCTTTATAGGCCTTAACATGGTGGACTGGATCTTCTGTGCCCTTAAACTTTGGGATATCAGTGAGTACCATGTTTGTGGGCAACTTGTCCTGAACTGGGGCATAGGCCCTATGATCGGAGCCATTTGGTGTTCACAATTAAGCATATGTGGTCGTTGGTCAATGGTCGATACAAAACACAATTTATACTTCACAAACAACTCTACAATTAGTAAAGAGGCAAGTAAAGGTCGGATCCCAAGGGACGGGTATTGAAATGAAGATTCTATTGTAACTAGTGGTGTCTAGGGGTGTCACAAATTGGGTTGATGTAGAAGGTTACTAAACTAAAATAGCAATGAAAATAAACTAACAAGATAAATAAAATAAGGGTGTAAACAATTGATTAAAAGCACTAGGGTGTCATGGGTTCATAGGGGAATCATGGGATATGATCATACAAACATGTTCTCAAATTATAAGCAAGCAATTATTGTTGTGATGGATTGAGTTGGGTTATATCTTACAATCCTAGGAAAGTTTGGGTCCCGGAGCCGAATCTCTTGGATTGTACAACACCTACAAGTCGACTTAATCTTCCCTACTTAACACATGCATGGTCTAACAAGACTCGAGTTGGGTTATGTCTTACAAGTCAAGTTGAAAGGATAGAAGATGATAGTAAATGCAAGGATTCATAGGCTTAGCATTTCATCAAATATAACATGTGCATGTATTAAGATCAAAACAAGCAAGCAAATAAGATATGAAAGCATATTAATTTAAGCATGAATCATTCCCCATGTTGGTTTCCCCTAATCACCCATTAAACCCTAGCTAAGAGACTACTCACTCATTATCATATTGATCATGCTAGAAAGGTTGTCAATCATACTAACATAATGAAACATGATGAATAATTGAAAGTAATTAGCAATAATTAAAAAGGGATTAAGAGATTATACCTACTAATGATTCCAATAATAAAGCAAGAATAATAGAAGTACTTGAATCCTAGATTGAGAGGTTGTCAATCCCCCAATAATAACCCAAATAATCTTCAATTACCCAAAATAAAGTAAGAACAAGAGAGAGATTAAAGAACTAAAACTTGGATTAAAACTTGATTAATATTTGATTACAATATTGAAGAGAGATTTGATTGATATTAACTACACTAATTATTGATAAGAAGAACATGCTCCTCTAATTAGACTAATGGGGTATTTATAGTGAAAATTATGGAGGATGCATTAGGGTTAACTAAGGGCTAAACTAGTAATTACACTTTTAAGTTGAGCAAGGAGCCTCCGGGATTATCCGAGATAAGGGCTTCTCTTATCGATGCTTGAGGAATGAAAACGTCTTTGTCTTTGCGATCCGTGCGGATGGGAGTCGGGACGGCGGATCTGGGAGAATCCGAGCGGATTCTTGGGCAAGACGCTCAGATTGGCGAGGGGAATCAGAGCGGATTCCTTTGCGGGGCGCTCGGATTGGCGAGGACGGACGGATTCTCTACAATCCGTTCGGATTGTAGTTCAAAGAACTTTCCTTCTTCTTTTTCTTCCCTTTTCTTCATGAATTCCTTGGGGATTTCCTTGGGGACTCAAGGATCCTTTTCTCAACAATGCTCTTCTACTATGCTATGTACAAAGGCCTTCTAGTCTTGTCTCTCCTTGATGCTTGGTCATTGAATATGATCAATTTAGCCTTGTTTTGCCATGAAAATGCAAGATTCTTACTCCTTTCCTACCAAGGGATCAAAATCTCAAAGAATATGCAAAACAAAGAACTAAAGATAAGAAATGACCCAAATAGGCACTAAAAAGCATAAAAACAATGGTAATTCGGGGGCTAAATATGCGCCAATTATGGTCACATCAAATATCCCCAAACCGAACATTTGCTCGTCCCGAGCAAAGAGGTGACAAAGACTAGGACCAATACTAACCTAACCTAATAATAATAGCCGATATGAGACAATTAGCGGGTCTCACTCCGCCCCTTCAACTCACAACAAGACAACCATGAGGTAGGATGCCTTCTTGCAAGGCAAGGTGGGTCTTGCCAAAATGGCGACACATCCAAACTTTAAAGCACACAAAAACACATAATGGATGCATCTACAAAAGAATAGCCACTTTCCTCATCTAAGTGGCGGAAATTATCTACAAGGGAAGCAATTCAAGGGTACACAATCCTTCATAGATGCAATTTGTTCAAACTACTAAGTCTAGAAGGATACCAATAAATCACCTCCAAAAGGTGTCAAGCTAGGGTACCTTTGTCCTCAATCGTTAAATGCTTTTGTCAAGAGTAGACTCCCTATGGTGTTAGAAACACTGGAGGATCGCGGAATTCCCCCTCTTGCCTAGACAAGAAGAAGGGTCGTCCCCTCTCTACCATGCACAAAAATGGATATGATGGATAAAGGGATCAATAGATATTTGAGTTTCATTTTGGGAGTTTGCTTTCATTTTTGTTTTCCCCCCAATTTCTTGTGGTATTTGACTTTTTGAGAACACTTTCTTTGCCATTCTTTTTGATTTTTGGCATTTCAATACTTGACAACTTTTTGCATTTCTTTTGAACATTTTCAAAGTCACCCCATATGTAGGGAGGGTGCCTTATTTTTGAAGCTTTAGGAGTCTATTTTTGCTCCTCTTTTCTTTTGATGCATTTTTGCAAACTTTCTTTCATTTTTCATTTCATTGAACTCAAATTGATTTCTTTTTGTGCCCATTCCCTTTGATGACAAAAATATGGTAGAACATGGATGAATGATGGAAGTATGCATGGTTTCAAGGGTCACCTTGGAATAAACGGTAGCCAAGGAGTTATCACACCACAAGGTACTCTTGACTAGGCCTTAAACCATGGGTCAAAGGATACTAGCATGACACATCCTAGGGTGTTTTACAAGTATTCTAACAAGCAAAGTCTTAAGAATAAAAAGCATCTACTAGGGCCTATATACACTTGTCAAGCTTCCCAAATAGACGGTTTCGCAAAGTTTTTCTAACATGCAAACTACATGCCATGATGCAACTAACATATACATCCTAATGCAAATGATTCTACCAACTAATATGACAAATAAACTAAATGCAATCCTAAGTTCACATTGTTTTTACCGCATCAATCAAAATAAAGCCACATAGTCATTAACATAAAGAGGAAAAAGGAGATTGGAAAGATCATACCATGCGGTCTTCAATATCCTCATGTCTCGGATGTGGCGTTGTCAATCAAAGTGAACAAGGATGAACAAACACAATATATACAAGACAATATATACAAGACTATACTACAAAGGAAATGAACTTGTTTTTGGTTTTTCAATTTTTCAAATTTTTATGATTTTTTTTGAAATTTTTTCAATTTTTATGGTTTTTGAATAAAAGTTAAGTGTTAGAATTCCCATCCCCACACTAATATGGGCATTGTCCTCAATGGCCAAAATGATGGAAATTATGCAAAGATGATGCATGATTTCTATACTAAATGCAATTCTACACTAAGCTATACTACATGATGCATGGTTTTTGTTATGACGGAGAGGATAATTTAAATTACCACTCGTTGCGTATGCATTAACTTCCCCAAACCAAGTAAGACACTATTGCTAATGTCAAAGCATGGGGGAGTTCATGCACACACTATGCTATGCATGAAACTAGATTGTCATTTTGGATTTTACAAAAATGGGAACAATAAAGAACACCTCAAAGGAACCGAGGTGTGAGTCCTTTGATGTTGCTAGGACTAAACCAACAATGATCAAAATGAAATAAAATACAAAGAGATATAGACAAACCGTGGGAGAGTAGGAATCTCCAAGGCTAGTCTTCCATCATGCTATTATCATCACCACTTCCCTCATGAGAAGTGGTCACATTGCCACTTTCCTTATCACTTTCTTCTTTGCTTTCCTCATCATTATCTTCACCATCTTCACCATCTCTTTCTTCATTTCCACTTGCTTCTTCCTCAATATTATCATCAAATTCTTCATCATTTCCAACAACCTCATTGTCTTCCACCACTTCCCTAGATGCACCCGGAAACAAGGCTTCTTTATCCGCCCAACTAGGCAAAGGACAAGATGGATCAAGGAGTCCTTGCCTAGCTCGATGTAGGAGGGGAGGATATTGAGCCAAATATGCATTCTTCCGATCTTCATAAGCTTGCTTGTGCATGGCTTGCATAAGAAGAGTTACATAGTCTTTCCCAATTTCAACTCCTTGCGGTTTGAACTCTTCATAATCATAGGGGTAAGGTGGTATAACAATGGAAGAGGAGGGAGTTTCATGATCACCCTTTTGTTGTTGAATGATGTACTCGGCTTCCTTGGATAGGGGAAGTAAATAGTTGGTCCGGTGGACACTAAGACGGCAAATCTTTGCGGGTAAAGTGAATGATCGAGCCTCACTTGTAAGCCACCCATACTTGGTATCAATGGGATTGTGAGCAACCCACTTAAACTTGTTAATCAAGATGGACATATCAATAAGATGGCCACCATCCTTAGCCGTGTACTTGCTATCCTTATTGAAATTAGGATCAAAGTGCTTGGCTAGGACCGTGACAAGGCCGCCATTAACAATAACGGTTTGACCCTTCTTCCCACTATCTACATGGAGCCATCTATCAACCAATAGCCTCAAAGAATTGTAAGGCTTGGTGTGAATTCTTCCAATATTCAAAGTTGATTCAAGGAGAATAAAATCGAGTCCCGTGAAATGATTGGTGTCTTTCCTAGCAATTATGGTATTTCCCACAACTTTGTGCCATATTCTTATGCCCGGATGATGGACCAAAAGAGCACGACAAGCTTTAAAATCTTCAAATTTCTTCCCGGAGATTGCCTCCCAAAGAGGCTCGGCATCATACTTCCCATATTGCTTATAAAATTTATGTTCATCGCTAAGACCCAAAATTTCACCCAATTCCGGAAAGGTGATGCGTCTACTAGTGTTAGCTAGACGAAACTCAATATTTTCCCTATTCTCAACTTTTGTCACTTTTAAAGAACTTAAGAATTCCAAGACAAGGGAGGGGTATGTTACTTCCTTCATTTCAAACAATTTCTTTAAACCCATGGCATTGAAAAAGACTCTTGTTTGTTCAAGAACACCCAACTTCTCTAAAGCATCTTGGCATATGAATTTGGTGGATTGAATTTGTTTCATAGCAAACTTGACAAATGTATTTCTATGGGAATCGGAAATGAATGTTACCTCCGGGTAATGCAAGAGTTGATTAATTACCGGAGTAGAGGGTGATGCTTCCATAGGAATTTGTTGAGGTTGTTGCACTTCCAAGCTTGGTGTTGATACCACCATTGCCAAAGCTTTCTTCATTTGTAGAGCTTTTTGCCTTTGAGAGAGAGTTGTAGCCTTTGGTGCCTTTGTTGCCTTTGCTTTTGCTTTTGTTGCTCCCTTTGTTCTTGCCATTTGATGAGCTAACCAAGAAAAAGATCAAAAATCTTCAATTTGTAGAATGCCCAAATCGATTTTGAAGGTGAAAGGCTTTGCCTTTATGAGAACAAAAATCAATTCAAAGGTGAAGATTTTGTGCTTGGTTTTGATTGTTAATGAAGATGGAGTGATTGATTTGTTATTTGAAAGATGGTTTGATTTGATTTTGGTGAGTTTTGTTGAGGGTTTTTGTTTTTGAGATGGAGAGGATGAGGGTTTTGATGTTATGGGTAGTGTTTATGAGTGAATGAATGAATGAATGAAGGTGGGGTGGGTATTTAAAGAACTCGACAATTTTAGGACGCAGGGACAATCCGTGCGGATTAGGCGCAATCCGCTCGGATTCTTCAGCTTCAAATTTTCAAAAATCCCGCCTAGAGACGGGCGGATTCTTTTTGAGAGACGGGCGGATTTTGCTTAGGACGGGCGGATTCCAGTCCAGAGATTTTTCTTTGTTTTTCTTCAGCTGCAAGACGGGCGGATTGTTCAAAAGACGGACGGATTCTGTGAGACGGGCGTCTTTCCAGAAATCCGCTCGGATTCTTCAACAGTCAAGAATTTTTGCAATTTCAGCTCAGCCCAAGACGGGCGTCTTCTCAGCAGGACGCTCGGATCCTCTGCAGACGGGCGGATTCTTAGGAATCCGCTCGGATTGGTCCTTGTGTACACGGATTCAGTTCCATCCGTGCACCAACGCATTCCCTTATCATTCTTTCTTTCTTTCAAATCTTGTGTTCTTCATTGCGGGGCACTACTAAGGCATGAATAGCCTAGGCAATTGCCATCCCCACACTAAGGTAAAGCACTACACATCAATTAAAATCATTAGTCCCTCCCTCACTTCTCTCTTACATGACAATTATTTTGATCAAAGTAAAAATAAATCCATAAATGACAAAAATGCAATACAAAAATTAAATGTAAGTTAGGGAGTTAGAAATATTTACAAGTGGTGGTTTAGGGAGGACTCCACCAAACTCTCATTCTTGATGAGATGTCAAGGAGGCATGTTCAAGGTGTTGTTGATGTTGCTCAACACCTTGAAGAAGTAATCAAAAGCTTGTTCATTGTTATGATAGAGGTCCTCAATAGACCGTGGCCCTTGTTGTTGATCATGATCGATGGCATGCCCAATGTAGGGATTAAAGATCCCTTCAAATTCGTCGTCCCAAAGACCACAAACTTCATTGAGTTGATCATTGAAAATCTCTTGCTTGGATGGAGACAACTCTCCCAATTTCTTCTCTTGGCCAATGAGGCCATCTTCTTCTTCCTTGGTTGATTTTGATGAGCTTTGCAAGCTCTCTTTGTCAAAATTCACTTGCTCTTTGAATGGAGCATCTTCAACTTTCTTCCTCCATTGGAGTTCCGATTTCTTCTTTTCATCTTTTCGGCTATAATGATCAATCATGAAACATGGCTCATGCAAACGAGGAGCTCTCATGGTCTTGTCAAGATTAAAAGTTATGCTTTCATCTCCCACTTCTAGAGTGAGTTCTCCATGTTTCACATCAATCACCGCACCCGCGGTGTGTAGGAAAGGTCTTCCTAAGATGATTGGAATGTTGGAATCTTCCTCCATATCAACAATGACAAAGTCCACCGGGATGAAAAACTTCCCAATTCGCACGGGGACATCTTCCCATATCCCTAGCGGTGTCTTCGTCGATCTATCGGCCATTTGAAGAGTGATATTGGTACATTTAATCTCTCCCATTCCCAACCTTTTACTTACCGAGTACGGCATGACACTCACACTAGCCCCTAGATCACATAAGGCTTTGTTGATCGTTGTGTCGCCAATGGTACACGGTATTGAGAAGCTTCCCGGATCCTTTAACTTTGGAGGTGAACTCCCTTGAAGTATTGCACTACTCACCTTGGTGAAGGCGATAGTCTCAAGTTTCCGGATTGACTTCTTCTTTGTGAGGATATCTTTCATGTACTTTGCATAGGCCGGAACGTGATTGATTAATTCCGTGAAAGGAATTGAGACTTCTAAGTTCTTCACAATCTCCATGAACTTCCCAAGTTGATCATCAAATTTAGGCTTGGCTTGACGACTTGGAAAAGGAAGTCTAATCACAATGGGCTCCTTTTCTTTGGCTTTGTCTTCATTTTTCTTTGAGCTTTCTTCTTTTGATGATTCCCTTTCTTGCACCACAACTTCATTCTCACTAGCTCTCACAACTTCATCCTCAACTTGCTTCTTCGGTGCTTCATATCTTGTACCACTTCTCAAGTGAATGGCACTAACCGTTTCATGTCTAGGGGGATTACTTTGTGGTGGTAATTGCCCCCTTTGTCTTTGTGAGCTTGAAGATGCTAGTTGGGTCAATTGTGTTTCCAACATCTTGGTGTGAGCTAGAATGTTGTTGATGGTGGTGTCTTTTGCTTGGCTATCTTTTTGCATTTGGGTGAAAAATTCTTGTTGATTCTTTTGCATTTGGAGGACCGCTTTTTGGACATCAAAACCTTGGTCATTGTGGTGATTGTATGGATTTTGATTTTGGTAACCTTGGTTTTGATTGAAAAAGGGTCTTTGATTTTGATTTCTCATGGGTGGTGGAGTGTATGTTGTTTGAGGGTTTTGGACATTTTGGCTTTTGTATGAGAGATTTGGATGGAACTTGGTGTTTTCATTGTAAAAATTTGAATAAGGGGTACCACTTTTGTAAGCTTGGAAAGCATTAACTTGTTCGGTTGTTCCCCTACACTCACTTGAGTCATGACCCAAGGTTCCACAATTCTCACATATCTCGCTTGGGATTGATGAGGATGCCGTCATGGCATTGACATGATGTTTTGATGATTTTGAGTTTTCCTCAAGTCTAGCCATAGCTTGTTCAAACTTCAAGTTGATTGTGTCAATGTGAGCACTAAGTTGAGCACCCAATTGAGTAACGGTGTCCACTTCATACTTTCCTCCTCTAGTAGCCTTGCGAGGCCTACTATATTGTGAATTATGGACCGCCATTTCCTCAATCTTGTTCCATGTTTGATTGTCATCAACTTCGGTGAACATTCCATTTGATCCCATATTGAGAATGTTCCTTGAATCTTCATATAAACCATTCCAAAATTGTTGCACCAAAAACCATTCGCTAAGTCCATGGTGAGGACATGAGCGACAAATACCTTTGAACCGCTCCCAAGCTTCATACAAAGATTCTTCATCCCTTTGCTTAAAACCCGTAATTTGAGCTCTTAGCATATTAGTCTTTTCCGGTGGGTAGAAATTTTTGTAGAAAGCTAGAGCTAGCTTCTTCCAAGAATCTATTCCAAGGGTGGCCTTATCAAGGCCCTTCAACCATTGCTTTGCGGTGCCGATTAACGAAAAAGGAAATAAGACCCATCTTATTTGGTCTTGAGTCACGCCCGTTTGAGAGATAGCTTCACAATAATCACAAAATGTTTCCATATGAGAATGAGGGTCCTCACTAGGCATTCCCCCGAATTGGCTCCTCTCAACTAGTTGAATGAAGGCGGACTTGGCAATAAAGTTTCCGGTAAGATGTTGTGGGGTAGGAGTACCATTTGGTAGATCCTCCTCGGTGGGTATAGAGTGTGACGAGAATTTAGGCATTGTAGGTGGATTTTGTGTGGTATTGTTTAATGGGTTTTCTTCTCCTTCTATTGCGAAAGGATTGACAAACTCACTAGTGGGTTGAACAACTTCACCAACACCTCCCAAATTCCTCCTAACAAGTCTCCTATTATTCGTCAAGGTTCTTTCGATTTCACGGTCAAAAGGTAACAAATCTCTTTGTAACCTTCTAGACATGCAAAATATCAAACAACTCAAAAACAATTAGAACAAACCTTGAGGAGTTTTACTTCCCCAAGGTGAAAAAGACACAACTAAAAACAATAAAAGAAATCTTAAATCAATTAAACACCGTCCCCGGCAACGGCGCCATTTTTGATCGGAGCCATTTGGTGTTCACAATTAAGCATATGTGGTCGTTGGTCAATGGTCGATACAAAACACAATTTATACTTCACAAACAACTCTACAATTAGTAAAGAGGCAAGTAAAGGTCGGATCCCAAGGGACGGGTATTGAAATGAAGATTCTATTGTAACTAGTGGTGTCTAAGGGTGTCACAAATTGGGTTGATGTAGAAGGTTACTAAACTAAAATAGCAATGAAAATAAACTAACAAGATAAATAAAATAAGGGTGTAAACAATTGATTAAAAGCACTAGGGTGTCATGGGTTCATAGGGGAATCATGGGATATGATCATACAAACATGTTCTCAAATTATAAGCAAGCAATTATTGTTGTGATGGATTGAGTTGGGTTATATCTTACAATCCTAGGAAAGTTTGGGTCCCGGGGCCGAATCTCTTGGATTGTACAACACCTACAAGTCGACTTAATCTTCCCTACTTAACACATGCATGGTCTAACAAGACTCGAGTTGGGTTATGTCTTACAAGTCAAGTTGAAAGGATAGAAGATGATAGTAAATGCAAGGATTCATAGGCTTAGCATTTCATCAAATATAACATGTGCATGTATTAAGATCAAAACAAGCAAGCAAATAAGATATGAAAGCATATTAATTTAAGCATGAATCATTCCCCATGTTGGTTTCCCCTAATCACCCATTAAACCCTAGCTAAGAGACTACTCACTCATTATCATATTGATCATGCTAGAAAGGTTGTCAATCATACTAACATAATGAAACATGATGAATAATTGAAAGTAATTAGCAATAATTAAAAAGGGATTAAGAGATTATACCTACTAATGATTCCAATAATAAAGCAAGAATAATAGAAGTACTTGAATCCTAGATTGAGAGGTTGTCAATCCCCCAATAATAACCCAAATAATCTTCAATTACCCAAAATAAAGTAAGAACAAGAGAGAGATTAAAGAACTAAAACTTGGATTAAAACTTGATTAATATTTGATTACAATATTGAAGAGAGATTTGATTGATATTAACTACACTAATTATTGATAAGAAGAACATGCTCCTCTAATTAGACTAATGGGGTATTTATAGTGAAAATTAGGGAGGATGCATTAGGGTTAACTAAGGGCTAAACTAGTAATTACACTTTTTAAGTTGAGCAAGGAGCCTCCGGGATTATCCGAGAGAAGGGCTTCTCTTATCGATGCTTGAGGAATGAAAACGTCTTTGTCTTTGCGATCCGTGCGGATGGGAGTCGGGACGGCCGGATCTGGTGAGAATCCGAGCGGATTCTTGGGCAAGACGCTCGGATTGGCGAGGGGGAATCCGAGCGGATTCCTTTGCGGGACGCTCGGATTGGCGAGGACGGACGGATTCTCTACAATCCGTTCGGATTGTAGTTCAGCAACTTTCCTTCTTCTTTTTCTTCCCTTTTCTTCATGAATTCCTTGGGGATTTCCTTGGGGACTCAAGGATCCTTTTCTCAACAATGCTCTTCTACTATGCTATGTACAAAGGCCTTCTAGTCTTGTCTCTCCTTGATGCTTGGTCATTGAATATGATCAATTTAGCCTTGTTTTGCCATGAAAATGCAAGATTCTTACTCCTTTCCTACCAAGGGATCAAAATCTCAAAGAATATGCAAAACAAAGAACTAAAGATAAGAAATGACCCAAATAGGCACTAAAAAGCATAGAAACAATGGTAATTCGGGGGCTAAATATGCGCCAATTATGGTCACATCACCCTAGCATTTTCGTAGCGGATGTTCTTCCCCTGGGAGAGCTTCAGACGGTCTTCAATGAATTTGAACCGTTTCTCCAGATCAGTCAGAGGTGGGGTAGATAGAGGGGAATCTTCACTCAGCTTAGATTCGATTGCATCCATTCGGGTCATCATGAGGTTCACGGCTCGGTGAGTTTGTTAATAGCATCTTCCATTGCTTGACGTCGGGTTTTTGGCGGCCTTTCTACAAGAAAACCCCAAACCGAGTCAATATTTAAAGTAAGAGCCCCTGCACACTTAAGGACACGACACCAACTTGACTCAAACAAAGACTCGACTTGAGACTGACTAACCAAAGGTTCGACTCACGGTTGGATTTAGACCTCGATTCATTTTAGACTCGACAAAACGACATGACTCAAGCTGTCATAGCTCGATTTTAAACTGGACTCGGTGTGACTAAACCCGTGATTGGACAAACATAGTCCTTAGGTTCGAGTGAAACGTCCTAAAGGGCCTAGCTTGGACGTTTCTGTGGACTATCCTAGACCAAATGGTCGACCAACATGACTCAAAGCCCAAGAGGTGAGCTTGGGTGACCCAACAGGGTCGTGTTCTAAACTCTTGGAACGAAAAAACGCCTGGCCTAACACGGCCATGAACCGGACACGACTCGACGCATTTCATGCTTGGTTAAGGTTCAAGAAATATTTTGGATTGAATTTGAAAAAAACGAAGGATCGATTTGAAAATGAGATTTGAAATGGGCGACATCATGCCGCTATAAAAGCTCATTTTGGCCGAAATTTCTAGTCCTATTTGGGCAGCATTCCGCGTTTTTAAAACCATGCTATTTTGAAAGTAAGGTGTTCAAAAGTTCGGTTTTGAAATGGACATGGAAAATTTTGAAAAGACTCGGGAAACAACTTGCACATTGTCATTCTCATGTTATAAGGATGTATGCTCCTAGAAATCTCTAAGTCTCGGCAAGTCTTCTACAAGAAGGTCTATGCCCTCCATCCTTTTGCGGTCTTATAGAGCAAGGGCCTTAAGGTAAAGTACCTAGAAGAGCGTCCCCACCATCAAGAACCACGCGAGGTGAAGTGGAAGCGAGCAATGTGCAGCTTCCTAGCATAGTGGGACGTCGCCCCCACACATCACAAAGAAACGCTGGGACGGCCCGGGAAAATCCTTAAGGGTTTATGCATGAATCGTAGCACTATGAGTAATGTTTTACTTTCCAACACTTTCTTTTCAAGTTTCACCTCGGAGGAAAAGACCCTAGAAACAAAGTGTAACTAGTCCTCTTTTCCCCGGTGAGTCGCCAAACTGTGGACAAGGCCCTCGGGAACTGCGTTCGCGGGATCCACACTAGGCATAATCGACTCGAGGTTCTTTCGAATCGAATTAAGACAAATTAGAGTCGCCACCAAGTTTTTTGGGAACTTGGAACCGTTCAAGTCAACTTTACACCTTTCATCGAAAAGCATAAAGCCAATCGACTACGAGTGATTAAAGATAAAGACTTGTACCCTATATCACTCGATTTGAATGACTCTCGTAATCCAATGGTATTTAGACGGATCCACAAACCATAGATCTTGAGTAAGGGGTGAGGGTACGTGTTAGGAAGCCCATAAGGACACCTAACCCCGCCCGTCAATAACGGCCTCTACTAAGTCAAGTATCGGATTTCAAACAAGGTCATAGCTACTACGATATATGATATGCAAACATCGTTTTAAACCCTAACATGTGACAACAATTTCTATGTCGTTTTAGATGCAACTAAACTAACTTTGTCAAAGTTGTAATTTAGCATGTGGGTTGATTAATCTAACAACATACAAAACAAAGCAAACAAGGCTTAAGGGGGAATGGGGGAGCCGTGGGATCTACCTATTAAAAACCAGGCATTTCATTCCGACACAACAATAAATTAAAGATACAACTCGATCTAAATACAATTGCTATATACGACACCATACACGACACATGGCCATTCGGCCTAGGAAAACGTGCACAAAGGGGTGACTCACGGCCTACATGACTCACGGCCTTGGGTCGCTCCTCGTAATGTGTGCTTTCACTTAATCTTATCGAATTAGACATTGGGCCACACACAAAAGCATGCATTAGCATAAATCGGGCCATGTTGTTTTAAACAACATGCGATTTACTACGCTCTTACATGCATTGAGGCACAACCGTCTAACTAAACAAGACTAAGGTTTTTAGAAATCGTTTGACTCGATAAAAGAAAACTAACTACAAACAAGTTACAAAACGCGACTTAGTAAACACAAATTGATTACAAGATACAAACAATGAGACTAAGATAAAAAACGAGAAAAGGGATACAAAAGACACGGCCAAACACGACCTCATACACGGCTATCCTAGTTCCTAGGTTAGATTCATTAGGTTAGATGGATTTGCAAAGCGATGCGGAAAATACATTAGAAATCGATGACAAAAGAGGTCAGAAGGCTTCGCTTAAAACCGGGTGTTCTACACGGCCTAAGGGGTCAAATTAGGTCAAGTTCGCTAATTAAATTAACTCGTCGAATGTTAATAAGAAGGTGCTAGTCACGCACTCTTATACTAGCGAGAAATTAGGTGAAAGAGAGAGATGCATTCATTAAGTTACAGAATTGTCGATTGATTTTAAAAGCTATGTCGAAGCACCCTAACATGTCTAATTAGGTTATTTAAATGATCGAATGTCGCCTAAATAAGTCATATGTTAACAATCAGAGGTCGAACGAACATGTGAATGGTCCTAGGGTAGGTCGAATTAAACGAAACAAGAGAGGGGTCAAAAGCGAAGAGCGAAGTTTGAATTCATTTTATTAATGCCCTACCTTGAACACGAGGATATGTAAATGAGACGGGGGTGTACGACCGACTGATGTAGTGGTTTCTTTCCCATCTCAAGTCAACGCGGGTGTTCATGGTGGTACTTTAACTCATACTCGGACTAAACTAGTTTCATAGTTAATAAGAGCAATCGATAAACAAAAACGATAAACAAACAAAAACGAACTATAAAAAAACAAACATAAAAGACGAAATAAAAGGGAGAAAGAAGAGGATTTGATGCACCCTCAACCTACATGTATCGTTGACACCGTCTTGGGTTGTAATCGATGGTAGATTTTATCTCGAGAGGCCGTCGTCGACGAAGAAACAAAGCAAACAACACGTTTTTATCGAATCTGGACAGCAACTTTCAAACAGCGATTTCTCTCTCGTTTCACGATGAAAATTCGATTTAAAAGATGTTTTGAAAACTAGAAAGAGAGGAGAACAGAGATCTCAAAGCAACCCCTGCTCGTTTTGAGTTATTGGGCACGAAAAACGAGCACAAACAGAACTGGACAGACAGGAAAAAGCCGCGAAAACAGGGTGTATAACACTCTGTTTTTCGAGGGAATTCGTGTACTCTCAAGGGCAATTTGGCTCGTAAATCTTTGTCTAATGTGTATATGGATGTTGTATGGTTAATTAGGAACAAGAAACTCGAATTTTAATGGATGTTTGAAGGAGGAACGAATTGTATTTCGAAGAGGACACACAAACTGTTCCAGTTTGGATGTCGGTTTTGTGGAGGGTTTTTGAGAGGCAATTAGGGTTTGTTTCTGGGGTTTAAAGTTTGTGAGTGACGGTAGGATGTGTGTAGAACTTAGAGGCATGAATGTATGGTGAAGGGTGGGTATTTATAAGGAGTTAAAGTAGGGTAAAAGAGAGGAGAGGCAGACGGGCTCGGCTGAGCATAGCTGCTGTCCAGCAGCTTTTGGGGGGTTTTCTAGGGTTCGTATGGGGGGCTTTCTTGGTGGTTAAGGTAAGGTAATATGGGTAGGATATTAGGGTATGGGTTAGGGTTAATGGGCACGGGTTTTGGTGGTATTTGGAGCGGGTTTTGGGCTTGGGATTGAGCTGCAAAACAGGGGGGGCTGCTTCGTGTTTTTGCGGGCTGTTGGAGGTGATTTGGGACGGGATTTGGGCCATGGTTATGGGGTTCGAACTGGGGTGGATGGGTAGTGGTCTAGGTTGGTTAGTGTACTCGAGATTCGTGCCAATTCGTAAAGAAAACGGGCTCAAAAACCGAGCTAAAATCGAGCTCAAAAACACATGTTCAAAACGAGTTCTTTTCGATTTTTAAATCGATTTTTCAAATCAATTAACACATTAAAATAAATGATTTTTCAAACCAAATATACTCATAAAATGATTTTTCAAATCAAATATTTATTTTATTTTCAATAAAATAAACTTGGGAAAATAAATTCAAAATAAAATAAAATAAATTGAATTCACCTAAAAAAAAACATAATTTAAATATCATTTAAATTAATAAAATACTTCATCGACGACGCCTATTCTACATCGTAAAACGAACCCAAATAATGACAATGACAACTAAATAAATACATGTGTCCTATCATCATCGGGTGTTTGTCGGGTTCTCTATAAATTCCAATATCGACGGATACGGGTATCTACACACATATATGAATATGTTATATAATGAGATTAAATTCCCAACAATCAGTATCAAGAGCCTTAGGTTGTTTGCATGCAAATCGGTTTATAGTTTTTCCGAGTTATATGATTAACATACAAAACTAACTTATTTGGTTTTATGAAGAAAAACCTTAAAATAAATTTTCATGTTAAAAGTTTCTGGTCCTAAGTAATTTTTAGGATATTTTGGTTTATTTATGGATTTTATTGTTCATTTTATATAATAATGGCATTAAAATGTGATTTTTATGATAAAAATGTCATTTTTGGACTAAAAATAGCTAAACTTCGATTTTTTAAGTGGTTTTTGGATATGTTTTCACATATATTATCTTATGATGAGCTGCAAATTTTCATAATAAAATGAGTTGTATTGCTCGAAATATGGATTTTTCAAGTTAAAATCGTATTTAAATGGGTAAATAGGTTAATATGAGTTATATTTAGAATCTGGTCATCGAAATTTAGTATATTGTCACATGCAATTTTACAAGATGTGTGTAAAATATTTGGCTATAATGAAGTCTTTATGCATG
This sequence comes from Silene latifolia, assembly GCF_048544455.1. Taxonomy (NCBI): domain Eukaryota; kingdom Viridiplantae; phylum Streptophyta; class Magnoliopsida; order Caryophyllales; family Caryophyllaceae; genus Silene; species Silene latifolia. The sequence goes on from NC_133538.1 coordinate 396,288,951, forward strand.
ATTTATGAATTTTTGATGAAAAATCACATAAATAGTGACTAAAATTAGTAATAATGCTAAAACATACTTCATGACTTAAGGAAAAACGTCACATATTTCATTTTATCATATATTTTAGGTCTAAAAATAAAAAGTTGGTAAAAATGATTTTTCTCATATTTTTATGGTCATAACTGTTAAAATTGATAAACCGCAACATTGTTTTTCTCGATAAATTTTCGAAATATTTAACCTAAGTTTTTGAAGATTATGAGTGTCATGGTATTTTTCCTGAATGTTCATGAGTTTAAATTTCAAAATTTGAAATTATTTGAATTTTTTATGATTTAATTTGAAGTTTATGGCATAATTTTGTATTTTAGGTCCATTTATGAACAATATTAAGAAATCTAGGTTAATTGTTGTCAAATGTTAGTGGAGACTAATTTTGAGTCCTATGTTGGTTAGGGTAATTAACTTGTACATAAATATGAATTTATGTAATTATTGTGATTTTTAAAAGGTTAAATCACGCAAATGCATAAAAACCGATTAATATACGATATTGGCTCCTTAAAGGCGATTTAGCATAAAATTGGGCATGTTCATACATATTATAATGCTGAATTTTATTTATGATTGTCATATTTTAATTTTATGTAATTTTTGAATTATGTAATTTTACTTAGTATGGCCTTAGTTTTAATTGGTATTACCCGAAATGCATGGGAATATCGATTCGGTTGTAATTTATTGTGATCTCGTATCACCGTTAGGTAATTTAATAGATTTATTTTTATTTTTAATTACAAATGTATAATAGGAAATTATGTAATTTATTTATTCCGGAGTTCCTTGAAGACGGTGCCACTCGAGAAGGCGATCCATCAAAGAAAATGTTGCCTTGAAATGCGTGCCAAGACCGAAGTTCAAGGGACCAAAGGAGTTGGTTTCCAAATTTGTAATAGTTTATTAGATTTACTATTTTAGGAAGGCCATACTAGGATTTTATTTATGCTTTGCATTTTATTTATATGTTGCATGCATCGCTAAATCGCCATAACTAAAACATGCATTATCATTTATATCGAGTTTATCGACCGTGTCAATTACAATTATCGTAGTTCACCGCTTTAGTTCACTTAAAACGTGATAGATAATAAATTGACATGACCTCTTGCTAAAATAAACAATTGAGACTTAGCCTTACCAAAAAGTAGAAACCATGAAAACCTATTTCGTGACGGAGTGCACTCGGCCTTACCGGGGTACAAACCTTGCTACGTAGGGGAAGTGGGTGATAAATGTCTACCCACCGAATTTATAAAGATGAGGGTTGTATTCGGCTTTACCGATGCCCAAGTTGATGTAAATTTGGATCATGGACACATTTATACGAAATTTGGGTTGAACTCAACGAAAGTATTCTCGACGGTTGCCGGATGTGTTTCGGGCTAAAGATAAATATTAATGTAAATTTATCGACCAAGAGTTCTAAAAGTAGAATCGATTAAAGAGTTAATCCACCGAGTTATATTGATAAGAGGGTTGTATTCGGCTTTACCGATGCCTAAGTTTATATGAATTTGGGTCTTGGAATCATTTATCAAAGTTGGGTAGAGGTCACTAGATAAATGCAATAAAACTTGTTTAAATTAAAAATTTACGAGTGTTATAATTATTTTGAAAACGACAAATGTTTTATTCCTTCTATTTTTCGTTTTGTAGACCACTTTTATTTCTCATAACAAATGGCCGCACCAAACACCAACGCCGCACCTCTCACTAATTTTTCATGGCTCCGATCCTTCATGGATCGTTTTAAACTTGAAAAGAATGGGTCAAATTTCTCCGATTGGGATGCCCAACTCAAATTACCCGCCCAAGGTGACGACAAGCTTCGTTACCTCACCGAGGCCTCTCCACCCGAACCTAATGCTAGGTCGAGTGCCGCCACTAGGGAAGCATATGAAGCTTACCACAAAGAGTCCGCCGCTATGAAAAATGTGTTGATTTTTGCGATGGCGGATCTCCAAAGGAGAACCTTTAAAATGGGCACCGCTTATGAAATCTTTTCCAAACTTGTGACAATGTTTTCGCAAGCTCCGAGGATCGTCCAATATGAGGCGGCCTCGGCATTCTTTGATCTCGATTTTAAGGAGGGCCAAAAGATTAGCCCTCACGTACTCAAATTGTTGGAGCTAGTCGAGACATTGAAACTTCAAAAGGTTGAAATCCCCAAAGAGTTCATTGTAGATAGGATTCTACACTCCTTATCCAAAGTCAAAGCATATGTTCAATTCCGGATGAATTTTAACATGCAAGACAAGGACGTGTCTCTTGAAGAGTTGCACATGTTACTTGTGCAAGCCGAAAGAGACATGGGGTTAAATGTTAACCCACCTAAGGATGTGCTTAATATAAGCACCAAGAGCAAGGGGAAGTTCAAGAAGAATGGGAAAAAGGGTAAGAGGCAAGCTCCAATGTCCACCAAGGCTAAGATTTTTGAAGCTAGCACTTCCAAGACCAAGAAGGGTCTTCTTGATAAATGCCATTATTGTAATGGTGTTGGACATTGGAAAAGGAATTGTTCCAAGTACCTTGGTGACATCAAGGCTGGAAAGATCACTCCAGTAGGTAAATGAATATCCTTTCTTTTATGTTTCTAATTCAACTATGGTATTTTGATACAAAGTTATGATAATGTATCCCCTTTTTATTGTAAATAGGGCCTCCTCCAAGCAAAGACAAAGGAAAGGAAAAGTAAGCTTGAGAAATCATCAAGGAGCTAGGAGTAGCTACCAATAAAACTTGGCTTTTTATTATTGTCTTATTTTAAGCTGTGGTTCGGATTTTTAGAACTATTTTGATTTCCGTGTTCGACATGGAAATGGTTGATTCTTTCTAAACAATGGTTGTATTTTGGATTATGGTGGCTTGGTTTACAACCCAAGTCACCCCTTTTATCGTATTTCCTTGTTCTAAAAATTCGTCTTTATATGCGTGCACATAGAAACATATGATCATCTAATTAAAGTGATCCAATAGACAACTATAATGATGGGATTCATTATATGTCCACAAGCTTAAGGCTTGTGTATGATCAATTATAAAGTGATGTTGAGTTGATGAACTCTCCTAAAGAAATGTCAATTACCAAGTACACTCATCAAATTTAAAATCTATTAGTCAATCTATGAGATAGTCCTCCTTCTACTTCAAAATCATCACTTGTGTCTCATAAACTATCTTTGAATATTTAGTGTATTTATTCTAAAGATAGAGTGGGAGAAAAATGAAGAGACACAAAGAATACAAAGAATAATTTGTATACTTGAGTAAATGAGATCTATGAAAGAAAGAATGATTTGTATACCTAAATAGATAGTATACACGAATAGATGAGATCTATGGTCTCGAATGGATGAGATCTACATCACAAAAGAGACCAAGTGAAGTAATCAAAAGAATATGTTCTCAAGATAACTACACGAGGAGACCAAAAGAAAGTTTTGAAACAAAATGACTAAAGAAAAGTCTTAACAAGAGATTTGGCTAGTTTATGAACAACATATGACCAAGAGTTTCAATATTGATATTTACTTAAGAGCCTAAATGAAACAAAGATGCATCCTTGAATATAAATGAGATTTATGATTAAAAGTTGCAAAGGAAGATATGCCGATATCTACAAAAGCTAAGTTAATAGTTAACCACGCTAGTGTCATTACTTAACCTCATTATGAAAATGAAATGGTTAAACCTCCTTCCGAAAAAGGGTATTTTGAGAAGGACGTGTATTAAATGGAATTTCACATTTAAATAATGACATTGCTACGCATCATTATAAAAATGAATGAGTTAGAGATTAAAATCTCTTTCCATAAAGTTTAAGACTGAAACCTTTTCAAAATAGGTATTTTGAAAGGATATGTTGGGATCATATATTGTTTTAATCTTAATAACTTGGCAAAGCAAAATGTATTTCAATTCTTGAAATGTTTCGATTGAGTAGTCAATTGCGAAACATGTGGAATTAAGTGGGAGTTTAAAATTATCATGTGAAGACATGAAATTTAGTGGGAGCAATCATCTTGTAAAATTTATAACTCATTACTCATTGAGAATGACGAGCTAGTACTATCTTTCACAAAGAAGTATTTGAGTTTTCAATTCTGGATGAAAATGGACTATGATGAATCCAATCACATCATGGGATGTTGGATAGGTATTGAGATATACACATCAAATCAACGAGAAACATAGGTTATTCATATCGATGAAAATGGAATTACCATAAGCAGTCATGGTCATTCATTGAACCTAAGAATGGTTGATCACATGATTAAAGATTACTAATGTTTCCGCTATTAGAATAATCATGCAAATGTCCAATAATGAATCATATGCTTAAGAGCATGATGAGTCATTGGTAAGCCATAGAAGAATCGTCATAAATTCTCGAGGAGAACTAATGAGCTATTCTAGTGTTTGACAGAACACTCTGTTATGTGACAAGAAGTTGCACATATTGAAGTTCGAAAACGCGTAAGGATTTATGAAGATCCTAAGCTAATTAAGCTTAAAGAGAAATAAGAAGTTGGAAGGATACTAAGTTATAGTAAGAGGTTACTCAAAACTAGTATTTTCTAATATGCTAGGACTTATGAGAAGTGCTAGGCTAATCATCTTGACAATTATTGCAAGACCCTACAAAACGTATACCTAGTGCATTGCGAGTTGGTAGAACACTTGACCAGTGCAAGTTATATCATCCACCACAATTCGTTGGTTATGTGATAAACAACTAGATAGTTCTTTCAAGATAAAGAACCTAAACCTAGGTTGGGAACCTAGATGTGTACTTGGTAAGGTTCATGCTATGAGAGATAACATGAATATAAAGGAAAGTGCAATACAAGAAGTATGAACACATGGACACATGGTATGTTAAACTTCTATTGCAATCAACAAGTGTTTTCACACTTATATACATCATAAGGTAGTAATATTGTATTGACTACCCGAATATGGTGTCCATATTTGTCGCTTGAGTTATTATTAACTCACCTTATACTTTGTCACATCCAAACGGGTTGTAGAGACAATTGAACCCCGTTAAAGTGAACACGGATTAACTTTGTAATCGCCCATAGTTACTTACATGAGGTGACGTCTCGAAGTGACTAGAGTGTGATGCGATTAATGGCAAGTTCAAATGCCATAGAGTCATATGAGATGACTAGTCGATCACATAGGCAGACTGTTAGGAACACTTTGTCGGGCCTTATGACCGCTTATAGAGTTATGGCAAATTTATATAGCCTGGTCGTGGAGAGAGCTACTATATTATTTTAATGAGTCGATTATTTTGACTAAAGACTGTTCGCCTAAGGTGGCACAGTTTCAGATTAACTTTGATTTATGTTACTACGACCTTCGTAAATGGGGTCAAATGGGCATATTTTGGGTTATGATGGCTGTGGCTAGTCGAAGGGAATAAGTGCGATAGGAATTGTCGACCCCTTTTTAGGGTTATAACAATATCTCAGGGCCACTCGAGGAGTAATGAACTGGAAATGCGTGGCCACGCTCGAAAGGTATCTATGGTAGATAATTCCGGTCAATCAGTTATTCTCTAGATCGAGGAAACCAATCTCGATATGATCACTTGCAAGTACGACCTAAAAGACACCTTGCATTGAGTAGGAGATAATAATAGGATAAGAGAATTGGTGACGCACACTTGTCGATGACAAGTGGGAGATTGTTGGAATATGTGTCCTACGACAATAATGCGATCACAACTGTCGATCATGATGATCACATGTTTAAATCTCAGTTTAAGAATACATGTAGGATATAATATTTTACAGTCAACTGGTCCACACATATCGGTAATGATTGGCTTACTAGAGTTTGACATTACTGTCGTGCGACGGTGGTGATCAGTTGATCCCCTTAGGTCATACCTAAAGGGTAACACTCTTAATTGATTATTTAATTGATCGTATGTCGATACGGGTTAATTAAATTGCTTAAAATTGACGGACGATTTTATGAGTATTATTGACGTATCTTATTGTAATTCGATTAAATAAGATACGGTCTAAGTAATCAAATTGTTTTATTACTTAGATGAAATTATTGTTTATGGAAACAATTGAAACGGAATGAATAAATTATTATAAATACAGAATGTTGTAATTTATGATTCGGAAACCCATTACGGTATAAGTAATTATGAATTACTAGGTTAAATTTATAAGTGACATATTTTATTAATATGTTGATTTTTAATGTTAAAAATACATTTTATACACATAATGTCATGGAACATATTACATGTGACAAATTGACAAATAAATTGTAAAATGGACTTTCCATTTTACAATATATGTACCGAAAATATATGGGGAGGGTTGGGGTTTGTATTATGTTTTATATTATATAAGAAGCATACTCATTAAACCTTATTGATAGCCATGCACACCTAGTTGCTTTTGTGAAGAGTATCTTAGCCATGGATTGGCCCTTGCCACCCCCCATACCCGGTTTTCCCTAGAGAAAAGGCCAAGGGTTTCTACAATTTATATTGATACATACACTAAGATATTCACTAGTGTATTATTCATTCTTTTACACAACCAAAACTTAGAGAAGTGTAGAGAGAAAAATACTCATATATTTCCTTCCTCTTGGCCGAAATTACAAGAGACAAAAACAAAAATTATGGGTCAATTTGAGTAAGATTAATATTATTCTAGTTTTAATAATATTAGTCTTTTAAGAGGTTATCTTGGGTATTCATCTTTGGGAGGGATTCTAAGCTTGAATCTTTGTTCATCCATATAAGGAAAGCTCAAGAACAAGTAAGAAGGAGATCTTACTTGTGTCCTTTAATCCGAAATTCCATAGTAAGAAAGACGATTTCTTCTCTATTCTTATTTAACTTTGCATGCATAAGATCTAGTTTTAATTTTATGACTAAATTAAAATATCACATATATGAATATGTTATATAATGAGATTAAATTCCCAACACGTATAGCACGTTGTCCTCTCTTATCCATATCCGGGGGATATGTACCATTGAGCTTGAAGTTTAGAATGGCCTGAAACCAAGGCTCCCATGGGTTTTCCTTTTCATCTGTAATTTGGTGCACATAAGCTGGTTCTGACCGTCGTTCGATGCATAAAGGCATTTCTGCCATGTCGTCTGGCATGTTAATCAGAGATGCAAGTTTTGCAAGAGCGTCTGCAAACTGATTTTCTTCTCGAGGTAGGTGTAGATAGGTCACTTGATCGAAGAATTAGGCAACCTGATCTATCCTGGCCTGATAGGGTGTTAGACTTTCACTTCGAATTTTCCAGTATCCCGTAATTTGGTTGATGATCATGGATGAATCTCCATGAACCCGGGGATTTTTGATGCCTAAACCTACTGCTGCTTGTAGTCCAGTAAGGCAAGCTTCATATTCTGCTGTGTTATTTGTCACCTCGAAGTCGAGTTTGACAGATAGTGGTGTATGGTCACCTTCAGGAGAAATGAGCAATACTCCTATTCTAAATCCTCTTAAGTTCGATGCTCCATCAAAATAAAGGTCCCAAGAGTCTACACTGGTTTGTAGTATGTCCTCGTCTGGGAATGGCCATGTATCTACTGCCTGGTTGTCGTTGATGGGATTATCTACGAAGAACTCGGCGACGGCACACCCTTTTATAACCTTTGGAGGTACATATTTGAGATCGAAATCTGAGAGTATTAAGGTCCATCTTGCCAAGCTTCCATTGAGAACGGATTTTTCGAAGAGGTATTTAACATGATCCATTTTGGAGTACACCTTGACGGAGTAGCTAAGCATGTAATGGTGTAGCTTATTTGTTGCCCACACAAGAGCGAGGCATGTTTTTTCGAGTGGTGTCTACTTGCATTCATACTCCAAGAACTTCTTATTAAGGTAGTAGATAGCTCTTTCTTCTTTTCCAACAGTTTATGCTAGCATAGCCCCCATGACTGTTTTGGTCACTGTGAGATATAAAACAAGAGGTTGATCTCGTTGAGGAGGTATGGGCACTGGTGGTTTGGATAGTATCTCCTTGATTTTGTCAAACGCCTTTTGACAATCGTCATCCCATATGGTATGATCTGTTTTCTTTAGCTTTTTGAAGATGGGTTCACAGATCATGGTAAGTTTCGATATGAATCGACTTATGTATTGCACCTTGCCTAAAAATCCCCTAACCTCCTTCTCTGTCTGAGGTTGTGGCATTTCGATTAGAGCTTTGATTTTGGAAAGGTCAATTTTTATTCCCCGTTGACTGACGACATATCCCAGAAGCTTGCCTGACGTTACTCCGAATGCGCATTTCTGAGGATTGAGCCTCATGTTGTACTTTCGTAGTCTTAGGAAGAATTTTCGAAGGTTATCAATGTGCCCCTTTCTATCTTTGGACTTGACAATCATATCATCCACGTACACCTCTACTTCTTTATGCATCATGTCATGTAGGAGTGTGGTTGCAGTGCATTGATACGTAGCTCCAGCATTGATTAACCCGAATGGCATAACAGTATAGTAATAGGTGCCCAATTGAGTAACAAAGGTGGTCTTATGCATGTCTTCTATGGCCATCTTGATCTGATTATATCCTGCGTATCTGTCCATGAAGGATAACAAAGCGTGATCTGCTATATTGTCCACCAATATGTCGATATGTGGTAGAGGAAAGTCGTCCTTGGGACTCGCTTTGTTTAAGTCTCTCAAATCAACACAAACACGGATTCGCCCATCCTTTTTGGGTACGGGTACTTTGATGGCCACCCAGTCTGAATACTCGAAAACTTTGATGAACCCGGCTTTGAATTGTTTATCAACTTCTTCTTTGATCTTAAGAGCCCATTCTGCCCTTATTCGACGAAGCTTCTGCTTTACATGTTTGAAACATGGTTTGATTGGAATTCTGTGTTCTGAAATATCCCTATCGATCCCCGGCATGTCTTTGTAGGACCAAGCAAAAACGTCTTTGAACTCGTGTAGGAGGTCTATGAAACTAGCCCTTTCGGTTGGGCTTAGGGTTTTCCCTATCCTAAGTTCTTGGGGTTTTAGTTCGGTTCCTACGTTGATGGGTTCAGTGATCTCTATAACTGGTGCCCCTTCCCCTTCTTGTAATATTTCTTTAGCTATGTAGGGAGGTAGTTCGATTGAACTGCATTCAGAATAACCCAAAGAGTAAGCAGAATCTGATTTATTCATATTAAATTTTGAAAATATTTGAAACAAAGAAGCCATTTGTTCAGTAGTCAGTGGCGGTAGAGGGACAGCTGTTGGGACATTTCCCAAGCTACTGTTACTACTTGATACTATGCTAGGAGAAACAAGGGGATTGGGAGTGACGATAGAAGGAGACTCTCTAGGGACTTCTCTAGATTCCGACTCTGATTCCGACTCTGATTCCGACTCCGACTCTGACTCGAATTCGTTGTCTTCTAGTTCTCCTTTGAACATCTCTCCTTCTCCAGTGGTGAGTTTGAAGATCCTTCCTTGGTTGTTTGTCCATTTGATCGACTTTCTCCATCCTTTTCGCTGATTCGAACTGGTTTTGGTGATTAACGTAGCAGAGTTGAAATGGTCATCTTGAAGTATTATGGTAATGATCTCGTCCTGCGCAGCTCTAACAAATCGATCTTCTCCAAACAGAAGGCTAACGGTCTGTTCGTCTAAGCAAGGTGCTTGACGAGTCTTGACGGTAGGAACCGTTTCTGAAGGAATGAAATAGAAATCGTGAAATATCTCGATTCCAGCTAGTTGCCTTCCTTTGTAGTGCCAAGGTTCAGGAAACCCATGAAAGTATTCGTGATTCCCTTCTCTAACAAAGTACCCATTTAGGGTCGCATTTGGATTCCCACGTTCTTGCGGTTTTGAAACTGTGTGAGCATCTCTAGAGCTTCTTCTTTCATGGGTTTGTGTCCCAATCCTATTGGTATCCTTTGAGAGTTTCCTTCCTTATAAGGTGCAAAGGTATTTCTTCAGACAGGATTCAGTGGCATTCCCGGGAAGTATCCCTGAGACTTGAGTATGTGGTTGACCACTAAATTGGAATATGGATTGAAGTATAAGGGTGCCAGTTTGCTTTCTACGAGGTTTATGCTATGGAAGCCCCCAAGCTCGTATACTGGATCTGTAACCATTTGGTTATTTGACATCTTTTCTATCACTGCCTTGATAGGTGATGAAGTGATCGCCACTACTTTGCCATCTAGTAAAATCTTGATTTTCTGGTGGAGGGTGGATGTTACTGCTTTGGAAGCGTGAATCCAAGGCCTTCCCAGAAGTATGTTGAATGATGCTTCGATATCCACTATTTAAAAGTTAACCTTTCGCTCAACCGGACCGGTGGCTGTGGTGAGGTTGACTAGTCCTACTACCTTACATCGTGTACTGTCGTATGCGCGAACACCTTGGTTGGTAGGAGTCCAATCCGACTCTTTCATGCCCAACTTATATGACGTTTTTAATGGTATGACGTTAACTGCGGAGCCATCATCTACCAAAGTCGTTGGCACATTCTTCTTTAAGCAAATGACAGTAATGTATAGAGCCAAGTTGTGACCAGCGCCGAAAGGTGGTAAATCCTCATCTGAGAAAGTAACCGGGTTACTTAGCTTAGTTGAACCTTGGAAGACCATGTTGACTACGTCATCAGGTGTAGAGTTATATGCCACGTTTAATTTAGCCAAGGCTTTCATTAGAGCTTGGCGATGAGGAAAAGAGCTTGCAACTAGTTGCCAGAGTCAAAGATCAGCCTTTGTTTTCTGTAATTGTTTTAGCAACTGATCAGTAGATGTATCTTCGCCATCATTTGGCGTGACGACGTTGGTGTTAGTAACTGGACCATTAGCTATGGGACCATTTGGAGAAACATTTTGATATGGACGCCCTGAATGAGTAAGGTGGTCTATATCTTGGTCTTCACTATTTTTTACTATGTCCTCACTAATCTTGACTAGGTAGTGTTCGGTGAGGTATTCGTCTTCATCATCATCGGCCCATATGTCGTTGACTGTAGCAAGTTCTCTCAACCTGATAATTTCATCTTCTAAGTGGATTATTTGATCGATTAGGCTATCAACCACGGTTACCACTTCTTGCATTGTAGAATTTTGAGAGAGATTTAGTGGCATGCTCTCCTTAGGTATGGTGTTTAGATTGTGGAGGAATGCTACTATACCTTCCAGTTCTAAGACTTGTCTATTCACACTCCTTGCCCATGCAACAAAGTCAACTATGGTTGGAGAAATGGTGGAGTAATTCCTCTCATCTTCTAATGCATGGATCTAATCTTCGATTGGGGAAATGAGGTGTGAACAATCTAAGGTAGATTCTTCATTTGTAATCATCAGAACTCCAAGAGGATTCTGAGTATTGTTAGGCTTACCTCCCGGAGGTATGGGTAGGCGACCGTCTTCAATCATATCTTGAAGGACTTCTTCTCTGTATTGTTAGGCTTACTTCTCTGTATCGTGTCCCTTACCTCTATGATATTCGCAGTATGAATCTTTGTCCAAGAATTTGGACTTCTTTTCTGGATCAGGTGTAGGCCCTATGGGTTGGAGCTTACCCTGTTTCATCAGTCTCTTTAAAGCATTGAAGTATGTATCACCAATGTTTGTGAACTTCCTTTGGGGGTTATTCTTCTTTGATGATTCGAGAAGATTAACCTCATCAGTCTTGCTAGTAGAGCCATAAGAACGACTCGTCGAGCCTTGATATCCACGACCCACCGTTTTGGACAAGAGTCCTTTACGGATGTCACCTTCGGTTCTTGTCCCTAGCACAGTTAAGTCCTTGAAGGTCTTAATGTTTTGGATTATTTAATAAGAATACTCCAAACTATTGGGGTGCTTCTTAAAATACTCCAAAATGTAATTTAACCAACAATATAATCAACTATTGCACCTCTCAGCTTTAAATAGAATAGGCCATTTATTAACCTGTAGTAACAGGTAAAAAGGCACCATCTTTCTCATTATTGATGAAGAGGATGATCTTCATCTCCTTCCTCCTCCCATTATGAAAAAAATTCTAAAAACCCAGAAAATCAAACTTTAAATTACAAAAAATTCAATAAAAACGCACAAAATCCCTAATTAATCTAATTGAATTTATGACCCTACGAACCCAGAATACAAATTGCAACACCTATCTTAAAAACAAAGTGCATAGACGTAACATCATCTAGAACATCAAACCTTTAATTTCATGTAAGCCCTTATACCAATCAATACTTAACCCTTACCCAGCCATTTCTTTGAAAAGCAACAATAATTAAGATGAACTAGATAACAGCAACTCCAAACTAGTTCATCTTAATTTTATTGTTTTCCTGTGAATTAAGACTTCTCCCTCGGCCTTCTTCTTCTCTATCCCATTCTCTTTAAAAATACTAAAATCGTAACAAATTAGCCTTAAAATAGTACAAAATCAGAATACCAAATCTTATGCTTCCAATTAATTACCAAATCTGATACAACAAACTCTAAAATTTGTTCCGTAACTTCGTCGTTAATTTTGCTGCTCTTTCTGATAATTCACACGAGCAGTAAAAGATGAAGGAGAGTGCGAATGAGAAGAATATTTCCGTTCATTCTGTTGCATTTTCTGTTGTTGATCCTGCTTCTTTACTTTGGGGAGTAGTGTGTCTGAGAAGCAATTGGTAATTTTGGGGATGATGGTTTTGAATCGGGGACGAATGTGGAGGTAGATGATGATGAGGAGCAAAAGAGGTTGAGGTAGATGTTGGTTATGTAAATGAAGATGATAAATTAGAGGAGATTAGTGGGGTTTTGAAGAAGAAGAGATTAACCGGGTTTTGGTGTTCTGTGAAAAAAAAAAAGTGTTGAAGATTAATTGTGTTTTCATAAAATTGATGAAGAAAAGAATGGATAAATAAAAAGAAACCAGTTCAGTGGGTAGCCTCTCCACCCATTTTAGTGGAAGAGAATAGATGTGAAAGTTGGGTATATTGACAGTTAAAATAAAGTTCAGAGTATTTTAAGAAGAACCCTAATAGTTTGGAGTACTGGCATTAAATAAACCTAATGTTTTTATACCTTAAGTGATTTCAATAGATGGGTCTTAAGTTATCCACAAATTTTTCCACGAGGGTAGCTTCATCCGGACGCTCGACAAGTTGTGTATTAGTCTTCCTCCACCTACTTAGGAAGTCGGTGAAACCATCTTTCTCATTTTGGGTAAGAACCTCTAAAGTGCGCATATTGACTTGAATTTCAGCATTATCCGCGTATTGTTTAGCGAACTCGATTGCGGCGTCATCCCAGGTGGCAATCTTCTTGTGCTCTAGAGAATAGAACCATTCCTTAGGAATGGTGTCAAGAGATGAAGGAAAGATCCTTAAGAACATCTCGGGTTTGATGCCTTTGATAGATATGTAGCCTTTGAAAGCACGAATGTGGTTCAAAGGGTTTTCATGTCCCCTGAACATCGGGATATCAGTCATGTTGAAGTTGGTTGGTAATTTTGCGCTCACGGCCTCGTAATTGCAATTGTTTTCTCTATAGATATCATCTCCTTTGAGGTACATTAATTGCTCCTCCAAGTATTTGAGTCGCTTTTCAGCTTCAGTAAGACCTACTAGAGGGTTGATTTCTGCTTGTCCAACATAGGGTGGTAGCTTATCATTCACACATTCACCAGGAACTTCATCTTCTGCAGGAGGTAGTCTAGTTTCTACCGCAACAATCCGGCTTTCAATAGCATTAAGGCGTTCATAAGCTTGTTCTTGACTCGTTTGGAGACGAGCGAGCGCGGCTAGGATTAGATCATTACCATTTTGGGATTGTCCATTGACACTTGCGCGACTAGTTCCAGACATCTTGGAAACTGGATAAAAGATCGACGATGAATCAAAACACAATCGACCACTCTAGCACACTTACTCAAAGAAAAGACTCGAATTGTGAAGTGGGAGTGTGCCACTTGTGTCAAGTGAGGTTTGAAAATGACAAAGTTTTGAAATGTTTGTCCTAATCAACTGTAGTGTAGTTGTAGGAGTGTTGACTCGAAGTGAGGTTTTGAAATGGGTTTTGAGGCCCGAATTTTGACTCGATATTTGGACAGGGTTTCGACTCATTTTGCGCTAATTTGGGCCATTCCTCGAAAATATTTACATTCTGAAAGAGATTTTTTTTTTTTTTTTTTTTTTTTTTGATTTTACAAAATTCGTCATTGTTTAGAAAATGGTGATCACATATGATACAAGCATTAAAACAGTCATTATAACTGAGGGCATTTAAAGGGTTTTGGCTTAAAAGGGTGGGTTGCCATACCGAACAATCAAACCCGGGTCTGGGGAGAGGTCCGCGCCAAACAAGAGTAAGACCGGTTCCTAGTCCATTCCCTCGAGTAGTGAAAGCCCTTGATACAAACATGAGTAAGCATCATGGTATAGTTGACGTTAATCGCTATCCATCCTTAGGCCCAGATAAGAATATGGACCGTCCAGACGAGACGATTGGTCGAATGGGTTGGGTTCGGCCTAGGAAGGCCGACTAAAACGATCTAAGAAGATCGAGTAATGAAAACCGACAACTGTCTCTTATAAAATATTCCCTAACCTTGTTCAAGTTTCACCCTTGGCAACACGTAGGTGTATTACTCCCCAGCGGAGTCGCCAAACTGTGGACACGGGGGGCCCACGGGGGCGCTTGGGAAAACAAGCGTTTGCAATTTTGGAGTCGCCACCAATTTATTGTGGAAACTTGGAAACCGTTCGAGTACTTCGCGTCATGTCAAGACCCAAAGTAATGACATAGACACTAAGAACTCGTTACCCTTAGCATTCTCTGTCTATAATGACTCTCGTGAATGCCAATGAACACGGATGTTCACAGAGATCTGGAGTAAGGGGTGAGGGTACATATTAGGAAACTCTTTTGATCGAACACCTAATCCCGCCCACCTTAATAGCGGGCTCTACTAATTATTAGAGAAATCATCTATACTTGATATGTTGTCGATTATATGCATGCAATGCAACATCCAATAAATTAATCCTAGCATGTGAGAATTAACTAAGTCGGTGAACATGTATTTAAGCATACATTTGGGTCGAAGTAAGGATTTAAGGTTGATTACATGTGAGAGCAAACAAATCCTAATAAAGAGCACAATAATTAAAAATAAAATAACAATAATAATAAATTTACAATAATTACAATGGCTCAATGATTTACGTCGAAAATACGTTTAAAACGGATAATTTTAGAAAAGAAAAGGAAAATAATTAAGGTTATAAAACGGACAGATAGTTGTGATACTACGATTAATAGTCGATTAATACATAAGCTGACAAACTAGGTCAAAGCATGAACGGAAGTTCAGAGACAGAAATCACCCCGGAACAGGCGCAGCAGTGCTGCGTCCCTTGGAAGAGGCGCATTGGTCACTGCGTCTTTTCCTGAGGTGAGTTCTGGCTGTGAAGCCGGAACTGCATATTATTAATGTTCGTTGGTCAATTTAATGATCGTTTATTAATGTTCAACTCAAGTAGAAGTGATTTAACGGATTAGTTACATGTGAATTGGTCATAAAAGCGATAAAGAACGAACTTAAATTAATTGGAACGAATTAAAGTGAGCTATAAACTAATCACAAATTAGGTTTATTAACATAAATTAATTAGGTTTGCTATGTTAAACTATTGATGAGGATGGTGATAAACAGATGAACGATATACAAAAGGCGAATACCAGAGACTTGATATGAACAAATCGAATCTCCAAAACCCGGGTTTGATTTTAATGACAAAAACCCGCAAATATTGATTACTTGGGATTTAAGTCGGATTTAAAGGTGGCAAAAATAATATGAATTATGTATTATAAATATACGAGTGGAAATATTAAGAAAATAAGACAAAATGAAATAAAAGAGACGAATCAACAAAGAACAAAGGAAGCAGAAGAAAGGTAGAAATTGCGACAGCCTCAGGAAGAGGCGCAGCAGATGCTGCGACTCTTCGAAGAGGAGCAATATTTGTTGCGTTTCTTCTCGACGCCTGTCTCTTGTTAACCCGTGAAAATAGGTTTGATAAAAGGTTTTATAAATCGGTTTTAAACATATTTTCGACGTAAATCTTAAAATAATTTATACAATAAAAAGTACAATAATAAAACATGGGATTTACACCCTCAGACTTACATGTTTGACGAAACGAGATTAACTAAGTTAATGATTAGTGATTGCTCGACTCGAATGTATGATGAAAGTGCCCTCGTAAGAGGAATTAAATTAAATTGATTTGATTAATTGAGTGGAGTTGGTCAAATTGGCCGGTCATGCAAAACGAGACTGGTACTCAGAAGGATCCGAGCTTACGTGGTCGAAAGTTCAAGCACGTAGACGTCAATAAGCAAAGAGCGCGGTCTTAGAATGCAAAGGGAGAAGAGAAGGGCGGACACTCGCGTGAGAAATATGAGGAACGAAGGTCCCTATTTATACTAATCACACGGAGGAATTAGGGTTACGATAAAACTTTGGAAACAAATCTCGAAAAGATTTTAAAATACGCAGAAAAGAGCTGGGGAAGAGGCGCAGCAACCACTGCGACCCTTGGAAGAGGCGCAGCAGGTGCTGCGTCCTTTCCCCAGAGGTTTCCTCCTGCGGAAGAAAGATTTTCCGCGTTTCTGTTATGGAATTGTGGTAGATCTCAACTTCCTTATTGTTTAAAATATGCTTTCGGGATATATTTTGCCGAAAGATGAAAAGATTAAAATTATGGAATGGAAATATCCGGAATATTCCAGAACGTTCCGACTCGACATTTTAAACGGTTTATTAGAAAATGAAGACGGTTTTTGACCCGGACTCCAAATGAACTCTAATTACTGTCAAAACGACCGTAATTGCACGTAGATGATGAACAGGGGGTAGACACAAGTCTTTAAGCTAACACTTGACGATAAACTTACGAACTGTCATAAATCGTTCCGTGTACCAAACATGCTTCCCAATCATAACCGGGTGGTTTGCGGGAGGTGCATAAATGAGGTATCTACAGGGTGGTCCACCGCAGTTCCATACTATGGCACAACAGGTGGTCTACTGTGAGAGATGTGGTGCTGCGGGGCACAATGCTGTTATTTGTCTGGCGGAGAACGATGAAGTCTATGTGTTTATGCAGCATAGGCAAGCTAGTCATTCCTTTGTACATGTGCCACCACATCCGTTTCAGCAACGAGGCTATCAAAAGCCTCCATTTATTTGGTCGCTGCAACAACAAACTCCTCCTCCTACTAAGAAGAATGAAGAGATTTCTGATGTCTATAGTGAAGGCACTCGCGCTGCAAGCGCAAGAGATTATGCAAACTAAAGACGCCATTATCAAGAGACTTGAGACTCAGTTGGCTCAAGTAGTTACCGAGCTAACTTCTAGGGGACCCGGGACAGACTATGCTGTTCGCACTAGGATTGACATTCCCTATGAAGAACCGGTTCTACCTATTGATGGTAAAAATGATGGCTCAGATGTTGAGAATACTGTTAAAGAGGGAGAGTACAATGAAGCCTCGCCTGCCCCTGTTCAAAAATTCGATCCATAGCCTTACTCTGCTCGATCGAATGAAATTACTGAAGAAGCACTCGGTCGAGAGGATAAAAGTTCTCGATCGAGCAGTGAGGAAAACAAGACCCTTGATCGAGTAACTCTAACTGCTCGATCGAGTTCAATTGCTGAGGAAAGTCCTCGATCAAGAGGAAATGTTGGTCGATCGAGTGATTTTAATGCTGAGAACAATAAATTATCGTGTAAATTTAATTTGGATGATGATTCTGCAAATAAGATTAATTCTTTTGTTACTTCTTCTACAAGTCTTAATAGGTTGAAGGACTCAGAAGGTGGGCATCATACGTTAAATTTGGAGACTGGAATAGTATGGATTGATGATCCAGGTGGAGGTTTGGGCGAGGCTCTGCCACATAAGAAGAAAGCGCGCGAGAAAGCAAAAGGTGGAGTCCATGACGCTGCGAAGAGTTGCTGTTCTTCAGTTGATGCGATGTTATAAAGGCTGTTTTATATGGATTTTGTGCAAGGTGAAATCAGGCCAGGGTAGGTCTAGGCAGGGTTAACTATCTCGAATTAATCTACGAATAAGTATGACATGGTATAAAATAGGAAGAATAAAGTACGGTAAATGAATAACAGTAGGACAAATAATTTTGTACGTGGAAAACCTTTAAATGGGAAAAAACCACGGGTACCAAGCCAGGAGAGGATTTTACTATAATATTGAATAAATCGCACAAATATCTTTAATTCAGCTTGTATTTCAGTATTGCTAATATGTTGCTAGGATCTTGTCTTTTTTTGTGCAAATGATCTAAGTGCTCTTTATATAGTCAAATGTTGAACGGCTGCTAGATCTTTCTCTAACAATACTGAATATCCTGCCTTAATTAGCCGGAATAATGCTCATTATTGCTCCTTTAATTGTCGTCTTTAATTTCTAAATCTTTCTAATTAATGCCCCAATTATTGCTTGTATATTCGTCTATAATATGATCTCTTGGTCAAATATCGTCCTGATATTTTGACCGTTGTCCTCTCCATGGCCTGGCGCCTGTCTTCTTGTGTCCTGGTATCTTGACATCCTGACACCCTGATGGTTAGGTCGAGGTAGAATATCGTTCAGGGATATCTGCGGATTTCCAGGCCTAACAATTGCTCCTTATCTCCTTATCTTCGCTGGGTCAGGCCAGAAATAAGGAGATAACCTCTAATTTATAAAAAAATTGCTCAACGGTTGGATTTTGGCTGATTGGCTTCTGTAACGGCTAGTTGGCGGTTTGATGACGCGTGTTGCAATTACTGCAACTTCCTCAATAATTATCTTTGCAAGTTGCGGTTGAAACCTTAATTTCACCAAGTATAAATATCCTTTTACTTCATTGAATTAATCTTCACCAAAATCTATTCCCTTCTGATTTAATCTTCTTCTTCAAGCTTTCTTAATTCCTTGATAATTTTTCAACAACTTTTCAATAATGGCCGCGAAAAAGAAATCTTCCAGGGGAGTGATGTCTCCTGGAACTCCATTCGTTCAAAACCCTGAAGAAACCACCTCTGAAAATATCCCTTCATCTTCTGCTGCTCAACCTCCTGTGGCTGAAAAACCGATTGATTTTCCTCTCGAGATGATTTCAATTTTCCATGGTGAATTTGAATTCAAACCCAAAAAAGCTCTGAACGATGATCAGTCTCTTTCAAATCGTCTGAAACCTGAATTTGAAAAGGTGTTGAAGGATAAGGGAATTATTCCTGCCGATTCTGATGTCTGGATCCCTGAAAACTCCCCTGTCAGGGCTGACTGGGCATGCCCTGGTTGGTTCTGTATTCATGACTGGGCCTTCAGGGCTGGTTGCAAGCTTCCTTTCTCTCCACTTATGGTGGTCGTCATCAAAGAAATTAGTGTGCCTTCTTATCAGCTGATGCCTATGGTGTGGAAAGTAGTCTGCTTAGTTGAATATCTCTGCAAAAAACATAATATCTCTTTTTCTCTTGAAGATTTGAAAGCCTGCTACGGTGTCAAGACCAATAGCCCTGGCCGCATAAGTTTCAATGTCAGGCCTTCTACTACTCCTCTTCTCAACAATCTGGATAGCGGCCTGACAAGAACGGGGCTGTTGGGTACATGTTTATCAGGACCAATTCTGTGGGCCCTGATCTGGCATATTTAAACTATGATGCTTGTGTTGGTGGTGAGTACCCTGGCTTTTCCTTTTATCCTGCACGTTTATTCGTTAGTTTTAAAATAAATAAATTAAATTGAGTTATACCTCCTTTATGCGCAGTTGATGATTGGGTTACTGAAATTGAGTACCCTACTACAAATATTTCCGCTTTTCTTGCTATTCCTCGAATGGAAAGGACTTGGCCTCTTTGTTGTGGGGCTGGTCATCTCCCTCGTTGCCTGAAGACTAAAGGCGTTGCCAGAGTGCCAAAGCCTTCAAAAGCTGCCAGTGCTTCTACTTCAGGCAGTAAGTCTATTTTGTTCTTTCTTTCTTTTCATTTTGGCTTTTTCATGATAGCCTGTCTTTATTGCTAATATAGTGTCTGCCAATCCGCTCGTCCCGAGACAAATCCGCTGGGATTCTCTTACAACAACTTTCGTGTTCTTCTTATTCTATGAAGGATGCACATATTTTTCAAGGACCGCGAAAAGGAGACCGGATTCTCTCTTGAGACCAGCGATTCCCTACCCAACAATTAGCATTGTTAAATTACTATTTTACCCTTGCTTAACCTAATGATGCTCTACTATATATACCCCATTTGTAATAATCAAAGAATCAAGTTTTCATGAGATTAATTCAATCCTTCTTTAGATTAGGTTAAGATTTCATTCGGAGTAGATTAGAATAAATTACTCTTTAATCTTTCCACAAATCACCCATTAATCTTTCCTTAATTAATGTTCAAGTATATTATTTAGTAATTCAAGTTTATTATTGGGTAATTAGAAGATCATTTGGGTTTATTGGGAGATTGACAACCTTCCATCAATCATCAAGTACTTCTATTATTGTTTGCATTATTATTTTGGGATCCCCATAGGTATAATTCTCTTAATCGTTGTTTTAATTATTGTTAATCTTTCTTACTTGTTCATCATGTTTTGCCTTGTTAATATGATTCACAACCTTGTTAGCATGCTAAACTTGATAATGATTGAGTAGTCTCTTAGCTAGTATTAATGGGTAATTAGGGAAACCAACATGGGGATTGATTCATGCTTAATCTAATATGCTCACATAATTAATTTGCTTGCTTGTTGTGATGTCAACCTATGCACATGTTATGTTTGATGAAATGCTAAGCCTATGAATCCTTGCATTTACAACCATCTCTTATCTATTCAACTTGACTTGTAAGATATAAACCAACTTGAGTCTTGTTAGACCAAGCATAGAAGTGATTAGGGGGAAAGTAAGTCGACTTGTAGGTGTTGTACAATCTAATCGATTCGGCTCCGGGACCCAACTCTTCCTAAGAACCGTAAGACATAAACCAACTCGGTTCCTTTACAACAATAATTGCTTGCTTATAATTGAGAACATGTTTGTATGATCAACTCCCATGATTTCCTTATGAACCCATGATATCCTAGCATTTTTAATCAATTGTTTACATCTTTCCTTTTGTTGCTTATTTATTGATTTTATTAGATTAGAATCATCAACCCATTATAATTATGATAACCCCAAGCACAACCATAATTAGATTGAATAATTTGAGTAACCACCGTCCCATGGATCGACCTCGACTTACCACTAACTAGTTGTATGTTGAGTATTATAAATGTGTTTGATTGGATGTGACCCGACGACAACACCCATCAAAATGGCGCCGTTGCCGGGGACGGTGTTGTTTATTTGAATTGTTCTTTTGTCTAGTTTTAGTTGTGCTTCTTTTTTCTTGAGTTTTATTGTACTTGTTCTATTTCATATGTTTATCTTGTCTACATTCACTTTTTGGCAATATGAAAATGAGTCTTTTGATAAGTACATTGCAAGATTTGAAGGTTATATGACTCATGCTTGGCATCATGGTTTTACTCTTTCAAATTATGAAGCATGTTGTGTTATTTATGATGGCATGAACCTTGAGATCCGCAACTTGGCATTTCACTTGAGTGGTTGTAGGATATGTGAGATGAGTTGTGAGGAATTTTGGGAATTTGTTGAGTTCATGATCATTCATTGTCTTAAGCAAACTATACATGACATATTTGAGAGTGCCAAGGAAGGTATAGAAGCAATAAAAACCACATTTAAAAAATTCATTGAGGAAAACTATGATGAAAATGAGATTTGTGAGGATGAGAAACCTTCCTATAACCTTGAGCCAACCCACTTTGTCCACAAAATTACCCCACATTGGGAAGATGGAGTGCTAGATGAGGAGAGTGATGATGAAGAGGAGTACATTCTTGATTGTTAAACTAATGCTTGGATGCCGTCATCCTAGTCTTCTTGTGTTGCAATGAAATCAACCTCCATGGAATTTGATGTTAATGGGCAAAGTGAGAGTGATATGGATGTGAGCTTGAGAGAAAACTCACCATTTGAGGATGACATATTTGAGGGAAACAATTGTGTTGAGCTTGGTGAGCCTTGTTATGACAACCCCTTTGATAATGGACCTTGTTGGGATGAGGAATATGATGAGGACATTTGGGAACCCCAAATAGACACCCTTAAAATCACCTTGGATGATAATGAGAGTACTTGCATTGAATGTGGTGATTTTGACTATTTGGAGGATGAGTTGAGTGAATTGCCAACCAACTACCCATTTCATGTTCCTTCCATCCATCATTTCTCTTATAATTTTTATCATAATGTTCTTGACATGCTTGTCCGGTCTCTTACTTGGGCATTATTTCATTGCATAATCTTGTGTTGTTATCCATGCCTATTTATTTCTCACTCCCAAGAATTTGACCGACTTCTACGTGCTTTGAGTGCTAGTGATGATTTTCCATGAAATTGTTAATTAATAATCTTTGGTTTAATGGAGTTCCTCAATAACCATTAATTTGTATATATGCATTTAGTATAGTTTGCATTGTAATATATCTCACATGATTCATATAGTTAGTTGCATATAGACTAGAATACATTCATAGTCACTAATGACCAAACCTATTCTTTTCTACACTAGAAATAGTGTTTAAATCGGTTTGGGGAGGTTTGATCATAGGTGACCTTAGTTTATTAGAAATCATGCATCATTTAGTGTAATGTAGATTGCATTCATTTGTTATATATGTCATATAGAATTGCATTTAGTTAGAGCATGCATTCATATCATTGCATTTAATCAAAAAATCCAAAAACATGTTTTTCTTTTTCATTCCCACTCCTACATGTACATTGAGGACAATGTCCAAAATAAAGTGGGGGATGGGAATTTATATTCCAAAATGCATAAAAATTGAAAAATTTCGAAAAATCACAAAAATATGTCTTTTAATTTCATAAAAACAAAAACCATAAAAATTTCAAAATTTGAAAAACCCAAAAACATGTTCATTCCTTTATAGTGTAGAATTGTATATATTGTATATATTGTGTTTGTTCATCCTTGCTCACATTGAATGACTACGCCACATTCCAGACATGAGGATATTGAAGACCGCATGGTATGATCTTTCCAATCTCCTTTTTCCTCTTTATGTTAATGACTATGTGGCTTTATTTTAATTGATGCGGTATAAACAATGTGAATTTAGGACTTGTATTTAGATTATTTGGCATATTAGTTGGTAGAATCATATGCATTAGGATGTATATATGTTAGTTGCATCATGGCATGTAGTTGCATGTTAGAAAAATTTTGTGAAACCGTCTACTTGGGAAGCTTAACAAGTGTATATAGGCCCTAGTAGATGCTTTTTCTTCTTAAAACTTTGCTTGTTAGAATACTTGTAAAACACTCTAGGATGTGTCATGCTAGTATCCTTTGACCCATTGATTAAGGCCTAGTCAAGAGTACCTTGTGGTGTGATAACTCCTTGGCTACCGTTTATTCCAAGGTGACCCTTGAAACCATGAAACCATCATTCATCCATGTTCTCCCATACATTTTGTCATCAAAGGGAATGGGCACAAAAAAAAAAGAAATTGTTCAAATTTGAGTTCAAGAAATGAAATGAAAAGTGAAAGAAAGTTTGCAAAAATGCATCAAATGAAAAGAGGAGCAAAAATAGACTCCTAAAGCTTCAAATATAAGGCACCCTCACTACATATGTGGTGAATTTGAAAATGTTCAAAAATAAAATGCAAAAAGTTGAAAAGTTGTCAAGTATTGAATTGCCAAATATCAAAAGAAATGGCAAAAGAAAGTGTTCTCAAATGTTATATGCCACAAGAAATTGGGGGGAAAAACAACAACAAAAGCAAACTCCCAAATGAAACTCAAATACTATCGATCCCTTTATCCATCGTATCCATTTTTGTGCATGGTAGAGAGGGGACGACCCTTCTTCTTGTCTAGGCGAGAAGGGGAATTCCGCGATCCTCCAGTGTTTCTAACACCATAGGGAGTCTATTCTTGACAAAAACATTTAACGATTGAGGACAAAGGTACCCTAGCTTGACACAACTTGGAGGTGATTTATTGTTATCCTTCTAGGCTTAGTAGTTTGAAGAAATTGCATCTATGAAGGAGTTTGTACCCTTGAATTACTTCCCTTGTAGATAATTTCCGCCACTTAGATGAGGAAAGTGGCTATTCTTTTGTAGATGCATTCATTACTTGATTTTGTGTGCTTAATGTTTGGATGTGTCGCCATTTTGGCAAGACCCACCTTGCCTTGGAAGAAGACATCCTACCTCATGGTTGTCTTGTTGTGAGTTGAAGGGGCGGAGTGAGACCCGCTAATTGTCTCACATCGGCTATATTATTAGGATAGTTTAAATAAAGGTCTAGATTTTGTCACCTCTTTACTCGGGACGAGTAAAAGTTCGGTTTGGGGATATTTGATGTGAACATTATTTGCACACATTTAGTCCTCTAATTGAGCCTATTTTGCATACTATTATAGCATTCCATAGCCATTTTATCTGTCAAATGCTTTCTATTTTGCTTTCCTAGTGCATTTCGTATGTTTTGTAGGAAAGAAGATAATAAGGCGGAAATTCCCGTCTTTTGTGCATATTTGGAAGCTTTTTGATGATATTGGATGGACTAGTATGAAGAGGAGGCAAGAATGATGGCCAAGTATGTAGGAATAAAGAGTATATAGAAGGCTCATAAGGTTAAAAGCAAGGATGACGAGAAGGAAGGCATTGCATGAAGAAATCGCTCGAAACCCAAACCAAGAGTTTCTCCTTTGACTCTGAAAGTATGCTAGATGGAACGGCATCGAAAAATCAAGTGATCTAGGCTTTTGAATCACTCCAATAGGAGTCCGGATGAGAAAATGACGTCCGTTTTACAATCCGAGCTCAAACAAAGAAGCTGTCCGCCAATCCGCTCGTCCCGAGACAAATCCGCTGGGATTCTCTCACAACAACTTTCGTGTTCTTCTTATTCTATGAAGGATTCACATATTTTTCAAAGACCGGCGAAAAGGAGACCGGATTCTCTCTTGAGACCGGCGATTCCCTACCCAACAATTAGCATTGTTAAATTACTATTTTACCCTTGCTTAACCTAATGATGCTCTACTATATATACCCCATTTGTAATAATCAAAGAATCAAGTTTTCATGAGATTAATTCAATCCTTCTTTAGATTAGGTTAAGCTTTCATTAGGAGTAGGTTAGAATAGATTACTCTTTAATCTTTCCACAAATCACCCATTAATCTTTCCTTAATTATTGTTCAAGTTTATTATTGAGTAATTCAAGTTTATTATTGGGTAATTAGAAGTTCATTTGGTTTTATTGGGAGATTGACAACCTTCGATCAATCATCAAGTACTTCTATTATTCTTTGCATTATTATTTTGGGATCTCCATAAGTATAATTCTCTTAATCCTTGTTTTAATTATTGTTAATCTTTCTTACTTGTTCATCATGTTTTGCCTTGTTAATATGATTGACAACCTTGTTAACATGCTAAACTTGATAATGATTGAGTAGTCTCTTAGCTAGGATTAATGGGTAATTAGGAAAACCAACATGGGGATTGATTCATGCTTAATCTAATATGCTCACATAATTAATTTGCTTGCTTGTTGTTACGTCAACCTATGCACATGTTATGTTTGATGAAATGCTAAGCCTATGAATCCTTGCATTTACAACCATCTCTTATCTATTCAACTTGACTTGTAAGATATAAACCAACTCGAGTCTTGTTAGACCATGCATAGAAGTGATTAGGGGGAAAGTAAGTCGACTTGTAGGTGTTGTACAATCTAATCGATTCGGCTCCAGGACCCAACTCTTCCTAAGAACCGTAAGACATAAACCAACTCGGTTCCTTTACAACAATAATTGCTTTCTTATAATTGAGAACATGTTTGTATGATCAACTCCCATGATTTCCTTATGAACCCATGATATCCTAGCATTTTTAATCAATTGTTTACATCTTTCCTTTTGTTGCTTGTTTATTGATTTTATTAGATTAGAATCATCAACCCATTATAATTGTGACAACCCCAAGCACAACCATAGTTAGATTGAATAATTTGAGTAACCACCGTCCCATGGATCGACCTCGACTTACTACTAACTAGTTGTATGTTGAGTATTATAAATGTGTTTGATTGGATGTGACCCGACGACATCACCCATCAAAATGGCGCCGTTGCCGGGGACGGTAATGTTTATTTGAATTGTTCTTTTGTCTAGTTTTAGTTGTTCTTCTTTTTTCTTGAGTTTTATTGTACTTGTTCTATTTCATATGTTTATCATGTCTACATTCACTTTTTGGCAATATGAAAATGAGTCTTTTGATAGGTACATTGCAAGATTTGAAGGTTATATGACTCATGCTTGGCATCATGGTTTTACTCTTTCAAATTATGAAGCATGTTGTGTTGTTTATGATGGCATGAACCTTGAGACCCGCAACTTGGCATTTTACTTGATTGGTGGTAGGATATGTGAGATGAGTTGTGAGGAATTTTGGGAATTTGTTGAGTTCATGACCATTCATTGTCTTAAGCAAACTATACATGACATATTTGAGAGTGCCAAGGAAGGTATAGAAGCAATAAAAACCACATTTCAAAAATTCATTGAGGAAAACTATGATGAAAATGGGATTTGTGAGGATGAGAAACCTTCCTATAACCTTGAACCAACCCACTTTGTCCACAAAAGTACCCCACATTGGGAAGATGGAGTGCTAGATGAGGAGAGTGATTATGAGGAGGAGTACATTCTTGATTGTGAAACTAATGCTTGGATGCCGTCATCCTACTCTTCTTGTGTTCCAATGAAATCAACCTCCATGGAATTTGATGTTAATGGGCAAAGTGAGAGTGATATGGATGTGAGCTTGAGAGAAAACTCACCCTTTGAGGATGACATATTTGAGGGAAACAATTGTGTTGAGCTTGGTGAGCCTTGCTATGACAAACCCTTTGATAATGGACCTTGTTGGGATGAGGAATATGATGAGGACATTTGGGAAACCCAAAAAGACACCCTTAAAATCACCTTGGACGATAATGAGAGTACTTGTATAGAATGTGCTGATTTTGACTATTTGGAGAATGAGTTGAGTGAATTGCCAACCAACTACCCATTTCATGTTCCTTCCATCCATCATTTCTCTTATAATTTTTGTCATAATGTTCTTGACATGCTTGTCCGGTCTCTTACTTTGGCATTATTTCATTGCATAATCGTGTGTTGTTATCCATGCCTATTTATTTCTCACTCACAAGAATTTGACCGACTTCTACGTGCTTTGAGTCCTAGTGATGATTTTCCATGAAATTGTTAATTAATAATCTTTGGTTTAATGGAGTTCCTCAATAACCATTAATTTGTATATATGCATTTAGTATAGTTTGCATTGTAATATATCTCACATGATTCATATAGTTAGTTGCATATAGACTAGAATACATGCATAGTCACTAATGACCAAACCTATTCTTTTCTACACTAGAAATAGTGTTTAAATCGGTTTGGGGAGGTTTGATCATAGGTGACCTTAGTTTATTAGAAATCATGCATCATTTAGTGTAATGTAGATTGCATTCATTTGTTATATATGTCATATAGAATTGCATTTAGTTAGAGCATGCATTCATATCATTGCATTTAATCAAAAAATCCAAAAACATGTTTTTCTTTTTCATTCCTACTCCTACATGTACATTGAGGACAATGTCCAAAATAAAGTGGGGGATGGGAATTTATATTCCAAAATGCATAAAAATTGAAAAATTTCAAAAAATCACAAAAATATGTCTTTTAATTTCATAAAAACAAAAACAATAAAAATTTGAAAATTTGAAAAACCCAAAAACATGTTCATTACTTTATAATGTAGAATTGTATATATTGTATATATTGTGTTTGTTCATCCTTGCTCACATTGAATGACTACGCCACATTCCAGACATGAGAATATTGAAGACCGCATGGTATGATCTTTCCAATCTCCTTTTTCCTCTTTATGTTAATGACTATGTGGCTTTATTTTGATTGATGCGATATAAACAATGTGAATTTAGGACTTGTATTTAGATTATTTGGCATATTAGTTGGTAGAATCATATGCATTAGGATGTATATATGTTAGTTGCACCATGGCATGTAGTTGCATGTTAGAAAAATTTTGTGAAACCGTCTACTTGGGAAGCTTGACAAGTGTATATAGGCCCTAGTAGATTCTTTTTCTTCTTAAGACTTTGCTTGTTAGAATACTTGTAAAACACCCTAGGATGTGTCATGCTAGTATCCTTTGACCTATGGATTAAGGCCTAGTCAAGAGTACCTTGTGGTGTGATAACTCCTTGGCTACCGTTTATTCCAAGGTGACCCTTGAAACCATGCAACCATCATTCATCCATGTTCTACCATACATTTTGTCATCAAAGGGAATGTGCACAAAAAAATAAGAAATTGGTCAAATTTGAGTTCAAGAAATGAAATGAAAAGTGAAAGAAAGTTTGCAAAAATGCATCAAATGAAAAGAGGAGCATAAATAGACTCCTAAAGCTTCAAATATAAGGCACCCTCACTACATATGGGGTGACTTTGAAAATGTTCAAAAAGAAAATGCAAAAAGTTGAAAAGTTGAAAAGTTGTCAAGTATTGAATTGCCAAATATCAAAAGAAATGGCAAAAGAAAGTGTTCTCAAATGTTAGCTATCATGTCCCCTGTGGCGATTTAAGCACTAATCCTAACCTTGTCCCCCTGGCATTAGATGCCCCATCTATGAATAAAGTCCATTCTTGGTCTGGGGTCTTATTTTCTAAATAATTAACCTCATTTTTCAGGTCAGGTTCCAGGTTAGGGCTGAAATCAGCCACAAAGTCTGCTAAGGCCTGCGGTTTAATCGTTGTCCTGGGTTCAAAGGAAATATCGTATGTACTAAGCTGAATCGACCACTTGGCCATCCTACCTGACAATTCAGGCTTGCGTAGGACAAATTTTATGGGTAAGTTAGTCCTGACTATGATGGGGTGACATTCAAAGTAAGGACGTTACTTGGCACATGATATAATTAGAGTTAAAACATATTTTTCAAGTAATCCATACCTCATTTCAGCATCCAGCAAGCTTTTACTTACATAATAGCCAGGATGTTGTTGGCCTTCCTTTTCTTTTACCAGGACTGCGCTGACAGCTGTGTCAGTGATGGATAAATATACTGACAGAGGTTCCCCCTTCTCCGGTTTAGCCAGTAAGGGTGGAGATGATTGATACAATTTTAAGTCTTGAAAGGCTGCTTCATGCTCATCTGTCCAATGGAACTGCTTATTTTTTTTAGTAGGTTGTAAAATGTTTTACATCTTTCAGAGGATCTTGATATGAATCGGTTCAGGGCACCTACCCGGCCTGTCAATTTCTGAATATCCTTGACAGACTTGGGTGACTGAAGTTCTAGGATAGCTTTTATCTATTCCGGACTGGCTTCTATGCCTCTTTTTGTCACCATATAACCAAGAAACTTACCTGCAGAGACTCCAAAGTGGCATTTTGCAGGTTTGAGCTTCATGTTGTATTTTTCCAATATTTGGAATGCTACTTCCAAATGCTTCACATGATCTTTTGCTTTCTTGGACTTTACTACCATGTCGTCTATGTAGACTTCCATGATACCACCTATTTGATCCTTGAACATCATGTTGACCAGGCACTGGTACATTGCCTCTGCATTCTTCAGACCGAAAGGCATGGCTGTGTAACAGTGTATGCCTCGTTATATAATGAATGCAGTACTTTCCTTGTCAGCAGGGTGCATTTTTATTTGATTGAATCCACTGGAGGCATCCATGAATGTCAGCATCTCATGCCCTTCTGTGGCATCTACCATGTCATCAATATGCAGCAAGGGAAATGGATCCTTAGGGCAGGCTTTGTTCAGGTCAGTGTAATCTACATAAAATCTCCATTTTCCATTCTTTTTCTGCACAACAACCACGTTAACCAGCCACTCAGGGTACATTACTTCCCTGATCATTCCCATATCCATAAGTTTTTCCACTTCCTCGTTGATTATTTTATCTCTTTCAGGTGCAAATTTTCGTCTCTTCTGTTCCACAGGCTTAAAAGATTGGTCAATATTAAGTTTGTGTGTAATTACATCAGCACTAATTCCAGTCATATCAAAATGAGACCAAGCAAACCAAGATGATTTATTTTTAAGGAATTTTACCAGTTCTGGCCTTACACAGTCTGGGGCGTCAGATCCTACTAGAACATACCTGTCAAGGTACTCAGGGTCTAGGATTACCTGATCTGTTTCCATTTTGAGAGGTGCTACATAATTACTCCTGACAGGGTACGGTAATTGCTATGCGAGGGACTTACCTGCCTTGGGAGGTTTCAAGGCTAGTGTATAACATTCTTGGGCTATCTTGTGATCTCCTTTGATTGTGGCTATGCCCCAATTCGCTGGTACCTTGATACACTGGTGATAGGTTGATGGCACAGCCTTGACATTATGAATCCAGAGTCTGCCCAGAATTGCGTTGTAGGATGACAAGCAATCTAGGACTCCAAATTCCTCACAGGATGAGACTCTTTCAACGTAGGTTGGTAGATGGATTTCTCCTAATGTGCTTCTGGTTTCTCCACTGAATCCTACCAAAACGCTTGATTTCTTGGTGATTTAATCTTCACCAATATTCATGGCTTTCAGTACGTCAAGCATGATTAGGTTCACCGAGCTGCTTCCATCTACTAGGATCCTCCTTATTGTAGCGGTTCCAATCTGCATAGAAATTACCAGGCCATCATGATGAACATCAGGAATCCCTACCAGGTCGCAATCGCTGAAACTGATTGTCGGGACATGATCCGATTTACAAGGTGATGTGGTCCTCGGCGTCCTGGCTATCTTCTTTGCTGCTGAACTGGTTAGGCCACAAATTTCTAATCCACGAGATATAAATTTCACTTCATAGATTGGTGGTGGTGGAGGAAGGTTGCGGTCCTGCTTTTGTTCCTGGTTCTCCTTGCCTTGGTCTGCATTTCTGCCTTTCGCCCTGATCAGATCCTTTAGATATCCGGATTTCAACAGGTAGGCCACTTATTTCTTCAGGGTGAAGCAATCACCCGTCGTATGTCCAATGTCCATGTGGAATTCGCACCATTTGGAGTTGTCCCTCCTAGAGTTGGGATTTTCCACCTTCCTGAGCCATCTGACTACTGATCCCATATTGTCAAGTCTCTGGATCAATCCTGCAATATCAACACTGAAGTTATGTTCAGAAATAGGTGGGAAAACTTTAGCCTTACCTTGACACTCATGTGCCAGGTTGACTTCTGAATGGCCTGGCCTGGAATATGGAGTAGGTATGTAATTATTTCCTTTGTTGCTTTTCCTATTGCTCTTTTCATAGTCCTTTGGCCCGCTGGATGATCTGACTTTATAGCTCTTGTCTTCTTCCAGCCTAATATATGCGAGAGTCTTGGCCTGGACATCTTCGAAGGTATGGCAGGGACACTTAGTGAGTTCATTATACATGTCACTATGAGGTAATAACCCCTGCCTGAATGCCTCCAATGTTGTTCCAATGTCACACCTGGGAATGGACACTTTCTATTTGTTGAACCTGGCGAGGAACACCCTGAGAGTCTCCTCTGGCTTCTGTGTAATCCTGTAAAGATCACTAGACCGCTTCTCCAACTCCCTGCTGCTTGCAAACTGTTGGTTGAAATGGTTGATCAAGTTGGAAAATGAGTGGATGCTCCCAGTTGGAAGGTTGATGTACCACTGTAAAGCAGGTCCGGTCAGGGTCATTCCAAATCCCTTACACATGCAAACTTGCCTGAACTCGATGGGAATGGATGCAGCTAACATTTTCTATTTATAGAGAGCCACAGGATTATGTGGATCCGTAGTTCCATCATAGATCTTCATAGACGGGATCATGAACTTTTTAGGCAAGTCCACTTTTGCTATTTCGTCTATAAAAGGCGAATCAGCATAGCTATCAGGGGCAGCTTCTTCTAAATTGGCAGGAACTCCAGGTATCTTCTCGAATTTTTCATTTAACTTCTTGATTTCCAAGACCACTGCCATCATGATGGTTGCTGCAGATTCATCAGGTTTTTCATTGTTATCGTTTGGCTCACCATCGCAATCTTTGTTGATGAATTTAGAGCCACTCGGGCACCCAAAGCTGGAGAAATCAATATTTTTGATAATTGATGCAAATGGCGTTCCTGGCTGGAATCTAGAGCCCGCTCACTTGGTTTTTTCCAATTTTTGTTTCAGAGCTGACTCAGATTCTCTTAACTGAAGGATTTCAGCCTCAGTTTGGGCTACTTTTTCTTTCAAGCTTTTCAACTCAGCTATTTGTTGGAGGGCTGCATTCAATTGTTCTTCGATGGTAGGCTGGGCCATTTTTGTAGGTTGTTTGGATTTTTGTGAAATAAGAAGAAAAGATTCTAAAGAGCTAGATGCCCCATGGTGGGCGCCAATTATTTTGTATGGATTTTGCGCAAGGCGAAATCAGGTCTGGGTAGGTCTAGGCAGGGTTAGCTAGCTTGAATTAATATGCGAATAAGTATGACAGGGTATAAAATTTGAAGAATAAAGTACGGTAAATGAATAAGAGTAAGACAAATAATTTTGTACGTGGAAAACCCTTAAATGGGAAAAAACCACGGGCACCAAGCCAGGAGAGGATTTCACTATAATATTGAATAAATCGCACAAATATCTGTAATTCAGCTTCTATTTCAGTATTGCTAGTATGTTGCTAGGATCTTGTCTCTTTTCGTGCAAATGATCTAAGTGCTCCTTATATAGTTAAATGATGAACGACTGCTAGATCTTTCTCCATCAATGCTGAATATCCTGCCTTAATTAGCCGGAATAATGCTCATTATTGCTCCTTTAATTGCCGTCTTTAATTGCTAAATCTTTCTAATTAATGCCCCAATTATTGCGCGTATATTCGTCTATAATATAATCTCTTGGTCGAATATCGTCCTGATATTTTGACCGTTGTCCTCTCCATGGCCTGGCGCCTGCCTTCTTGTGTCCTGGTATCTTGACGTCCTGACACCCAGATGGTTAGGTCGATGTAGAATATCGTTCAGGGACATCTGCGGACTTCCAGGCCTAACAGATGCCTAAAGTCAAAATCATGGATGCTGAAGGGACCGCATTTAGTCAGAAGCCTTGTTGTGGGCCATTGATTGGCGTAGGTGGATGAAGAAGTGAAGGTCGAGCTGGGGCCTATCTGAAACTAGCGCTGTCCGGGGGGCAACCCGAAGTTTAAAACTCTTTTTAGTCGATTTTCAAACATTTCAGTTTTGTTGAACTTGTAATAATTTGTTTTCAGATGATAGACTGGAACTTTTAGGCTTGTTTTGTCAGTATGGGCGTTTATTGCGTGTTTGTAGGTTCCTCAATTGGAGACAAGGTGTTCGTGCATAGACAACTACTCGATCGAGTACTTTATGTTCTCGATCGAGTACCATAGGATGAAGACTTCTCGATCGAGTACCTTAGGATGAAGACTTCTCAATCGAGTGACTATATTCCTTAGATCGAGAACTTTCACGACCTTTTCTACTTGATCGAGTACTTTGTCCTCTCGATCGAGTTCACTTTCTTTGATTCGCTTCCGGTGACATTGTCATGAAGCTATTAGTGACCTCCCATGTTGCTGGCTGGTTTGGGGAGGTCCCTACTTCGCGTGTTCTTGTAAGTTTTCCGAAGTTTCACTCTTCTTTTCAGTTTGCATTTCCTTTCCTTATTTTTGAATACAATGGGGGCATTGTACAGTTTTGTTTCGGGAGGGTATATGCATCCATATCCGTGTCTGCATACTGTTTTTATTGCATTTCTGTTATCACGTTTAATTTTCGTATGCATTGTTTTTTATTTCTACAAAAAATCAAAAATCCTAAAAAATAGAAAATTCGAAAAATTAAAAAATTTCACGTTTATTTTTGCATTTAGGTTGAGTCGGAACAGTGTATTTCAATGATGAAATTGCACTACATTTAGTCATTTTACTTAAGCCTTGCAAAACTAAATATCTTTTAGCATTGTCATTTTGCATATCTACGAATTTATGTTGAAATTTAGCTGAACGAATAGACTTGACCTTAAATCTTGGCAACCTACTTATAAATTCTAAGGAATTATAGCCTTTAAACTGGTGTCATTCATGACCAGTTCATGTTGGATTGTGAGTAGTTACTCCTTGCATAACTTGTATCATTAATTTGTACAAGTATGAAATTCAATTGCTTATTGCATGCGTACATTCGGGTTAGTGGTTGGTGTCACATGCAGGGAGGTGCTTACATTCCCTTTTCTTCCATTTTTACCCATTAACTCCACATTTAACCAAATTTACCTTTTGACCCTTAACTACATACCAAACATAGCCTGCCTTGTCAAGCTAGTTCAGTTTGTTTTTGCGGGTATATTGTTTATTATGCCAAATTTGGTTTGTATTGGAAGTCGGGAGTTGGTAATATGAGAAGGAGGATGTTATGAAATGATGAAAAAAAGAAAGAAAAAAAAATTAGAAAAAAAAAATTAGAAAAAAAACCGAAGAAAAAAAGAAAAAGATGAAAAAAAAAAGAATTTGATTGTTGACGGTTTTTGCTCCTATATTCTTATTCTATATTTTATGAGGAGTTGATTTTATTCGATTTGGTGAGTATGTATGTCAAACAAGGGCATTTGTGGTTAATTTTGATGGATTAAGAAGCGGATGTGTTTTAGTTGGTTTTGTTAGGATGCTAGCTTGGCTATTAACCTCAAATTCCAAAAAATATTTTGCCTCTTCTTACCCATTACCTTACTTTTCCATATTTTTGTAAGCCCTCGGCTGTGATGGGACCTTGTTTGGTTGGAATGTATGTGCATGGTAGCTAGAATTATCTATCATACTATATTGCATGCATGTTTATGTGGGTCGTAGTTAGGTGAGCGACTTCTTATTCATTCTCTCTTACATATACTTGCTTACCCTTTGCTTCATGAGAGAAGAGTGACCTGTGAGAGTCCATTATCAAAGGTCTTGCAAGGTCGACGGTTCAGCTTTATTATAGACATCTTATAACTTGTTTGCATTTGACAGTTTTTGCTATAAGTGTCAGTTTGCTTGCATTAAATTGGTTTAAGTGGGCATTTGTAGCTAGCTCTGAGTTTTTATTCCGTTCCATTAGTTAGTTGCATATAATTTGCTTGGGGACAAGCAAAGCTTTGGTTTAGGGAGATTTGATGCGTGCATTTTATATAACCTTTTTAAGTCTTATTTGCATGCATTTCTATGCGATTCCCGTAGTTTTATGCTACGACATGCCCCGAATTGTCTACTTTAGTTTCTCTTGTCCTATTTGCAGGAATGAACCAAAGAGAAGCGAAATAAACCTTAGAACATGTCCCTATGCATGCATTTAGGAGATGAGTTGAGTCGGAGCTTGCAAACTACTATTTGGTGATGCGCGTAGAAGTAGGTATCTAGGCGAGCAAAGGAAGAGCTTCAAATTACTAGTGCCTACTTTGAATATCCATATCTCGACTTCTACAACTGATATTCAAGTTATTCAAATTGGAGATGAAAGCTAAGCCTCTTAGCTTTCAAACGCCATGAAAATTGCTTGTTTTTTATAAGTAAAGAAGAAATGGCGGCCGTTTGAATTTCAGTGCGCGAAGCAGGAAATACGCGCTGAAACTACTCGTTCGAGTACCTTAGGGCTCGATCGAGTACTTTTTGTGTTCGATCGAGTACTTTAAACCACTCGATCGACTACCTTGATTCTTGATATCCTCGATCGAGTAGAGGAAGTCCTCGATTGAGAGGTTTTGCTATGAAGTTGTTCGATCGAGAAGAATCAAACTGTTCGATTGACTACTTTTCTATCTGAACGCGAGATTTTATCGCAAGAACTTATTTATTTTATTCTATTAGGTTGCGTGTTGAATAATAGACATCTTCCCTATATAAAAAAAAGACGTCCTTAGGTTTAGGCATCTCTTTCATATCTCTGAAACCCTTCTTTTATTCATTCTGTTCGACGTCACTTTCCTTTCTATTTTCCGGATATCGTTTTGTGTAATCTTTCTCTTACTCTGTTTCTATATCTAATTCTCTTTTGCACATCTCTTTTTACCATGTTTGTTCTTGCTTTATCTTTCGTTATTATTTTATTCATTGTTATGCATAGGTAATTCCCTTAATGCTAGGATTAGGGGAGCCATGATAGTAAAGCAATGATGCAATAATTAGGTTTAGGAGGTTTACATGTGAGAATTGTTTGATAGCAATATAATTGTAATTATTAGGTTGAATGCATGCAACTGAAGTAATTAAACTTGTTAAATTCAGACCTAGATCGGAAGATTGGAATGAACAGACCTGTTATGAACAATAGACTACTTTAATGAGGGCGGAGGCTAAGTTAGTAGTATTTTAGGGCGGATAGCGGATCGGAAGGACTCTTCCACTACCGTTCTCACATCAGACCGACTGACCTACCTTTAGCTGATCTGTGTAATATCATGGTGAACCGAAATCCTGGCATCTCTTTCTCTCTCTTTGATCACATCTTTATTTCATTTTGCTATTTCAGTTCGTTAGTCTAGAAAACAACTCAAACCCCCCCAATTTTGTGACCGTAGACAGACTGATTAACAAGTACATAGTGATCGCCTCCCTGTGGATACGATACCCGACTTACCTCTGCTGCATTAGCTAGAGCCAATTGGTTTTATTTTTAATAGGGCTGCGACAGCCATGTCAATTCCGTCTATTTAGTGTCGGTTTCGTTGGTAAGTCTCTAGTACTTTCTTAATTAGTTTATGGTTGTCCTTTAGGGTTTTCCCTAATTTATTAGGTTGGGGAAAAGGGTTGATTGGAATGATTATGATATAGTATTGTTGTGATTATTGCTAGGTGATGAGTTCATAGAGAACAATTCTAGCTTCCGCTGTTGATTGTTGATTTCAGATTTGCGAATAAGGTAGGGTTTCCCTACTCAGTCAGTTGTGTAATAAATTTAAGATTATGGTGATTGATTAATATGTTGTATTAGATTGATGTTGGTTGAGTAATATTGTGATTGGTATTGTTATGATGGGACCATGTTCAGGAGATGGTTCCAACCCCATGTTCGCCTCTTCTGGCTCCCGTCACAAGGGGTGTGCACATTAATGATCTGGGTGCGCTCGTTGCGATGAGCGGGGATTAGGTGGGAATGGCCATGATTCCCGACTGGCGGTGATGATTACCTGTTGCGATGGGTAATTTGGCAGGACTACACACTTAAGTGTGCAGTCGGTTATTGATTGGTAATGGAGTTGGAGATTGATATTGCAATTGGATTGGTTGTATTATTGTATTGTGAATTCTTATCTTGATTATACAGTTGACTGACCCCGTTAATGTTTTCAAAGCTATGGTGATCTATTCGGGGATGGTGAGCAGTTGATTGAGCAGGTATAGCTGTGGATAGCTCGCGGGTTTACATGGGGGTCGAGTTGTCACCACTCTTTATCTAGCTTCCGTTAATAATTTATGTTATAGTTCCTTTGATAGTTTTTGTTTGTAAACGTTTTGATTTAAAATTCAGTTGCATTTATACTTTAAACAATTTTGGCCTTTTTATAATAATTGTTCTTTGATGGTCAATTTGATATACTCTACCTTGTGTAACCGAGATGGTAGCACCTTGATATGTTGGGGTGGTCCTTGGAAAGGCACCTCGGTGTATAGGGGTGCTACAAAGGGGTACCAGAGGGACGATTTTGGAACTTAAAACAAATGAACAAATGAACGTAGGGTGTCTAACAAAAATGAACCCGGGTAGGAGTTGTTAGGAGTTACGGCAAAGGCTTGGGAGACGCCCTAAAGCCCAATTTGGCCCTTACAACTTTGAGCCGGTCACTACGGGGAATTTTAGGAAGTCGTTACATGTGTTATATATGTTTCTTGTGAGAATGTTGGATGGATTGAAAGTTATATGATTGCATGAATATAGAGTATTATGAATGTTATGAGCATAATGGATGTTATTAAATGGCTTTTGTATGTTTAGTAACATAAATAGGAACGATGATACGTATACATATGATGTTTAGTGATGGGTAATAGTGTTTTTTGGCATGATTCAGCCGAGCACGGCGGGTACTCGACCGAGTAGGGGATACTCGGCCGAATAGCCAGGCACTCGACCGAGTGTGGGTATGTGAGTTTTTGACAGTAGCTTTTGGTTATGACCACTCGGCCGAGTTAGTGGGGCACTTGACCGATTGGGGCTTACTCGACCGAGTACCTAGAGTACTAGACTGAGTATGCTTTATGTGTTATCTGAGGTCAGCTACTGGAGTGAGATACTCGGCCAAGTAGTGTTAATAATAGACCGAGTAGTCCGTACTCGAAGGAGTACCCCCAGGTACTCGACCGAGTGCCTCTTTGGCGGACGTGTTATTTATTTTGAGCCGTCGGCTATTTGCTTACATTTATCTTGGTTATAACAGCTCAAAATGCCGCAAAAGAGATCAGCCGCGTACCTTCAGGAATCTGAGAGGAATCTTGAGGAGGTTGCTCGAATGATTGAGCAGCAAGAGTTGCTCATATAAGCACTCAGTAATGTGGGAAAAGGGGAAGGGAAACCGGTGGATGCATCCCGTCTGAGAACCACCATTTCTCGATTTAATCCTACAACTTATGAGGGCACCGGTGAGCCCAACCTTCTTGACAACTGGCACCGCGAGATGGAGAGTGTTTTAGAGGTAGTTCAGTGTCCGTCGGAGATGATGGTAGAACAGGCTACGCTCTACCTAAGGGATGATGTTGGGGTTTGGTGGCCTAACGAGAGGGAAGGAGCTCATGCATACTACAGGAATCTGGGTCAACCTGGAATCTCGTGGGCAGGATTCAAGAGGGCTATGAGAGATCAGTTTGTTCTGGAGCACATTCATGCTAAGTTGGGGGCCGAGTTTGATTCCTTTTCTATGGCTGAAGACATGTCTGTAACAAAGTACTACCATCGGTTTATCGAGCTATCACGTTATACGGAGGACATGCAATTGAGTCAACGGAGTTTTGCTCTTCGTTTCGAGAGAGGGTTAACAGTGAATATTATATAGAGGCTACCAGCTGGGGGTAATCTCTTATTCGAAAGATGTCTATGCAAGGGCGGTGCACGCTGAGAGGCTAGTGGACGTGGCCAAGGAGGCTAAAGAAAAGAATGTTGAAAAGAGAAAAGATGAGAGTGAGGGTGTCAATCAGTCAAGCCGCAAGAGGGACAATCACAATCAAGCTAGAACTTTTTCTGGTGGTCTAGCAATAGCGGGGGATCTCAAACTTGGGTAAGAGGCATCCGGAGTACTAGTGAGAACTCCAATGTTCTATGTTTAAACTGTGGTGGGATGGGTCACAAACGGTTTGAGTGTACGAGCGCTGCAAGGGAGGAGGAGGTTTTCCGAGGTCATATCAAGGGAACTACTCTCATACTCCGAGTCAGAGTCTGGCTAGTAATAGGCGAGCTGGGTCATGGGGTAATCAAGGAAGCCAAAGTAACCACAATGGCGGCTACAACCGTAATAATAGAGGATCCTATCAGCGTTCGAACAATAGTGGGACTCACTACTAGGTGGCCAAGCCTACCACTTCAGCAACTACGGTTCAGGGTGGCGGTCAGAAAAACAACGGTAAACTTTTTATGATGGGCAAGCAGGAATTTGGGGATGATGCTCATGTGGTTACATGTACTTTCCTTGATCATAACACGCCGTCTTTTGTTTTGTTTGATTTAGGGGCAACCCACCCGTTTGTGCCTAGGGGTCATGCCTTAACTATGGGTTTGGGAGAGTATGAGTTGGTAAGAGATAATGTGTTTATACCTTCGGGAGAGTCCGTGTCATGTACTAAGTTATATAAAGGGGTGTCTATGATGGTTGGACAAGTAGACTTGCCAGTCAATCTGTTAGAGTTTCCTTTGGAGGGGTTTGAAGTTATAGTCGGGATGGATTGGTTGGGTTAGTACTAGGCTAAGATAGGTTGTCGGCAAAAGAGAGTGTCTTTAAAGGGGCCTAAGGGGGGGGGGGGGTTAAAGTGTCATATATAGGGTTTGTTGTAAAGCCCAAGATCAAGTTGATCGCACTAATGACTTTAAAGTTATACTTGAGAAAGAAGTGTCCTTTGATCCTTTACCACGTGTCGGATACTCGGGTAGAGGAGCCGTCAGGAACAGATATACCAGTGGTTGGTGAGTTCATGGATGTTTTTCCGGATGAGATACCAGGATTACCTCCTAAGAGGGACATCGACTTTAGTGTTGAGCTTTAATTGGGGACTGGGCCTAAATATAAGGCTTCATACCGCATGGTACCTAAGGAGTTCGAGGAGTTGAAATATCAGCTGAATGAGTTATTGGGTAAGGGGTACATTCGACCTACTGTATCGCCTTGCGGTGCACCAGTTTTGTTCGTGAAAAAGAAAGACGGTAGTATGAGGCTATGCATAGACCACAGAGAGTTAAACCACCGTGAAGAACAAGTATCCTTTACCAAGGATTGATGTTCTTTTTAATGTATTTAGTGGAGCGGGAGTGTTTTCTTAGATCGATCTGAGGTCAGGTTATCACCAATTGAGGATTGCAGATGAGGATATTCCTAAGACAGCTTTTCGATCACGGCATGGTCACTATGAGTATGTGGTAATGCCTTTTGGGTTGACTAACGCACCAGCAGTGTTCATGGATCTTTTGAATCGGATCTTCAGCCTATTCTTGGATAGGTTTGTGGTCGTCTTCATTGATAACATCTTGGTTTATTCTAAGACAAAGAAGTAGCACAAGGAGCACCTAAGGTTAACACTGCAAACATTGCGAGATAATCAGTTGTATGCCAAGCTATCTAAGTGTGAGTTCTGGTTAGAGAGGGTGGATTTTCTAGGCCATGTGATCTAAAAACAAGGTGTGTCGGTGGATCCTAGTAAGATTGAGGCAGTGTCGAACTGGGAAGCACCGAATAATGTTGCTGAGATCAAGAGTTTCTTGGATTTAGCTGGCTACTACATGAGGTTTGTGAAAGACTTCTCAAAGATTGCTAGACCTATGACAACTTTGATGAGGAAAAAGACCAGATTTCATTGGAATGAGAGTTGTGAAACGACGTTCCAAACATTAAAGGAGCGTTTGACCACAGCTCTCATTCTAGCTCTACCTGAGGGAATTGAGAACTTTGAGGTATATACCGATGCTTCGAAGAATGGATTGGGTTGTGTTTTGATGCAGAATGGGAAGGTCATCGCCTATGCTTCAAGGCAGCTGAAGCCGTATAAAGAGAACTATCATACTCATGATTTGGAACTCGGTGCGGTAGTATTTACTCAAAAGATTTGGAGGCACTATCTCTATGGGGGCGCCCTTTAAGGTGTTTTCAGATCATAAGAGGGAAGTACATCTACACTCAGAAAGAGTTGAATATGCATCAGAGACGGTGTATGGAGCTGATTGGGGACTACGATTTGGAAATCATCTATCATGAGGCGAAGGCTAATGTGGTGGCAGATGCCTTGAGTAGGAAGAGTGTGTATTCATTATGTACTGCTATGTCTTTGATGAAACTAAAGGATGAGAAGACTAAGATGGGGATTCATATGATTCGCAAGGGAGATGCCATCGGTGATTTAACTATCGGGCCTGAACTATAAGATGACATAAAGAGGAAATAGGGACTTGATTCCAAGATTCAAGAGTAGAAGTCGAGGGTAGAGAGTGGTACAGTTTCGAGGTTTTCTATCCATATAGATGGGAGTGTTCCGTTTGATGATAGGTGGTGTGTACCTGATGATGTTGAGTTGAAGAAGTTGATCATTAAAGAGGCACATTGCACACCTTATTCTGTACATCCGGGTGGTGACAAGCTTTATAAGGACTTGAAGAAGACGTTTTGGTGGCCCGGTATGAAGAAAAATGTTGCTGAGTTCGTGGCTAGGTGTTTAACTTGTCATAGAGTAAAGGGAGAGAAAAGGAGACCACAAAGTAAGATTCAGTCACTTAAGGTACCGGAATGGGAATGGGAGTCAATCTATATGGATTTCATCGTGGGGCTACAAAGGACTCAGCAGGTTAACAATATGATTTGGGTTATCGTTGACCGTTTAACCAAGTCAGCTCATTTTATTCCAATGAAAGATACTTGGAGTAAGATTCAGCTAGATTTGGGGTACAGGAAGCACGTGGTATGGTTACACGAGGTACCAAAGGATATAGTGTCGGATTGAGATGCGAGGTTTATATCACGGTTTTGGCGGGAGTTGCAAGAATTGATGGGAACTACCTTAAATATGAGTACAGCATTTCATCCTGCGATAGATGGTCAAACTAAAAGAAATATCAAGACTTTAGAAGACATGTTACGATCTGTGCAATGGAGTTTGTTGGGAGTTGGGAAGATAGATTGGATCTGATAGAGTCTTCTTACAACAACAACTATCATGACACGGCTGTCGTAACCCTATCAAAAATAAACCAACCGGCTCAACTAATATAGTAGAGGTAAGTCGGGTATCGTACTCCACAGAAAGGCTATTATATCTACTTGCTATTCTAGTCCGTCACGGTAACAATTGGGGTGTTAGAATTTGTTTTTTAAACTACTAAATGAGATTAAGGCAGAGAGGAAAAGAGCAATAAAAGTAGCAAATGGAATAAGTTGTGATCAAATAAAGAGAAGAATGCTAGGATGTCGGTTCACCATGATAGTTAGCCAATTTAGTCACAAAGAGATCAGTCGGTCTAATGTGAGAAGGGTAACAGAAAGGTCCTCTCGGTCCGCTATCTGCCCTAAAATACTACTAACTTAGCTCTCGCCTTCATTAGTGTTCTACTGTTCATAACAGGTCTGTTCATTCCAATCTCTGGATTTAGGTCTGAATATAACCGGATTAACTAGTTTAGAAGCGTGCACTAATCTAAACGATTACAATTAAATTGTTATAAAATAGTTCTCACAATCAAACCATCTAATCTAACTACAACATCATTGTTTCACTACCATGGCTCCCCTAATCCTAACATAAAAGAAACTAGCTACTCATGTTCATAATAAAACTAATAACAATAATTGATGAAATAGTAAGATACATGATATAAAGATGATGAAGGGGAGATATCATACAATTAACAATAACACTAATTAAAACAGAAAATAAGAACAAAGAATTGAGGATGCAAAGATGAATTAAATTAAATCAAGAGAGTAAAGAAAGATTACAAAGTATAAGATCCGGAAAATAGAGAGCAAACAACGACGAACAAGGGAAGAAGAAAGTGTCTGCTTATGAGTGCTTAAGATTAATTAAGAGTAAAGTATCAGATTATAAGATATATTTTAACCTAATGACGTCTTCTCTTTTTATAGAGAAGATATTTATTAACCTAAAACAACTTAAGATAAAAATTAAGTTCTCGCGAAATAAAATCTCGCGTATTAATAGAAACCCTCTCGATTGAGTAAATCCTTGGCCAAACCTCTCGATCGAGTAACTTCAGGGACTCGATCGAGGAACCTCAAAGTGCCACCCTTCAATCGAATACAACAGGGACTCGATCGAACAACTTCCCTTCATCCTAGGCACCCGATCGAGCATAATGGCTAACAAAAGCCTTCGATCGAGTACATTGCCACTGAACAAGCTCTATACTCCATTGGTTATCTTTCCAAGACCACTTCACGCTTCCCGAGCCATAGTAATTCCGCTCCAAATCTTCCATCTCCATAAATGCATGCTAGGGAGACTGAAAAAGGCATGATTCCGCTACTTTCGGGTTCATTCCTGCAAATAAAGCAACCCAAACCAAAGTAGCCTATTCGGGGCATTTCATAGCTTAACACTACGAGAATTACATGGAAATGTATGCATAAGAGGCCAAAAAGAACTATATAAAATGCACGTATCAAATCTCTTCCAACAGAACCTTTACTCGTCCTCGAGTAAACTAAATGAAAACTAATGGAACGGAAAAGAAAACTCAGAGATAGCTACAAGTTGTCCACTTAAACC
The DNA here is from genome assembly GCF_048544455.1 of Silene latifolia. Taxonomy (NCBI): domain Eukaryota; kingdom Viridiplantae; phylum Streptophyta; class Magnoliopsida; order Caryophyllales; family Caryophyllaceae; genus Silene; species Silene latifolia. Next base: position 396,333,148 of record NC_133538.1, read on the forward strand.
GGTTTAATGCAAACAAAACTGACACTTATAGCCAAACTAGTCAAGTGCAAACGAGTTGTAAGATGTTTATAAATAAGCTGAACTGTCGACCTTGTAAGACCTTTAAAAATGGACTCTCACGGGTCACTCTTCTCTCATGAAGCAAAGGGTAAGCATATAAATGTAAGAAGAGAAGAAAAATAGTCGCTCACCTAGACTATGACCCACATAAACATGCATGCAACCAATATGATAGACAATTCTAACTACCGTACATACATTCCAACCAAATAAAGTCCGTCACGGCCGAGGGCTTACAAGAATATGGTAAAGTGAGGCGATGGGTAAGAAAAGGCAAAATGTTTTGGGAATGTGAGGCTAATAGTCAAGCTAGCAACCTAATAAAATCAAACTAAACAATATCTGATTCTAATTCATCTCAGAATAAGCACAAATGCCCTTGGTTGGCATACAACTCACTAACTAAATAAATACTCCTCATAAGATATAAATAAAGAATAGGAGTGAAATCGACAATAATCAAACTTCCTTTTTCATTCTTTTTCTCTTTCTTTTTCTCACGGTTTCTTTTTTGTTTTTTTCTCTTTTTTTTCTTTTTCTTCATGTTTTTTCTTTTTTTCATTTTCAACTCTTTTTTTCAATTCATCCTCCTTCCTCCATAAATTACCAACTCCAAATAATGCAATACAAACCAAACTTGGCATAATAAACTATATACCCCAAAACATACACTAACTAGCTTGACAAGGCAGACTAAATTTGGATGTAGTAAAGGGTCGAAAGGCAAATTTGGCTAATAGTGGAGTTAATTGGGTAAAAATGAAAGAAAGGGGAATTGTAAGCACCTCCCTGCATGTGACACCAACCACTAACCCGAATGTATGTAGGCAAAAAGCAATTGAATTTCATATATGTGCAAATTAATGATACATGCTATGCAAGGAGTAACTACTCACAATCCTACATGAACTGGTCATAAATGACACCAGTTATTGAGACTCTAAAACTTAGTAATTATGAATAGGTTACCAAAATTTCAGGTCAAGTCTATTTGATCACCTGTATTTTTAACATAACTCGTACACTATGCAAATGACAAAGCTAATAAGATATCAATTTTGTTGCAAGGTTTAAGTGAAATGACAAATTATAGTGCAATTTCATCACTGAAATCTACCGTTCTGGCTCTACCTAAATGCAAAAATAAACGTGAAATATTTTTTGAATTTTTGAATTTTCAAATTTTTTTAGTTTTTTTTTTATTTTTCATTATTTTTTGAAATAAAATACAATGCAAGCAGAAATAAAGTAAGCGTGAATGCAAAAAGAGATGCAAATACAAACTCAAAGGATGCATTACCCTCCCCAAACCAAAACGGACAATGCCCTCGTTGTCCTCCAGCAAACACCAGCAGAATAAATGGGGGATGGGAAAAATACAGCCAATATATAAACAAATGAAATAAATAAAATGGAGATGAAAAAGAAATAAAAGCAAGAAATGCTTACAATATATACGAACTTCCCCAAACCAGGCAACAAACTGGGGAAGTGAGAAGACCAGCAGCTACTCGTCAGCCTCCTCCTAGTCAACCACCTCGTAGGTGGGGTCCGTCTCCTCCTCTCCTCTCCTCCTCTGACGACCTTCAGCAGCGAGTCAGCTCTGTACCTCTCCTCCCTCTCAGCTGTGTCCTCCTCACTCGCTGGCTGCGGGTACCCCTCCGCCGGGAACCGGTAGAAAAAGGGTGTGGCCACCCGTCAGGAACAGGACCCCCTCTCATTATGTGGTACTCATAAAGAGGGAATAAGGAAAGTGCCTGATCCCGCTCTATACGAGCCACTCTACTGCACATCTCTAAAAGCAAAGCATCACGACGCCCTTGGTCCATGACCTCAGGCACCTCAAAAGTCGGAGGAGCTACAAAACTAGCTAGTAAAGCCGTCTGAGGGACAAAGGGTGCAGGTGTAGGGGTCGGGATAGACGTGGGCATGGACGTGGGTGTCTGCCTAGCCTGTGTCTATGTGGACCCCTCACCAGCCTCCCTAAAAGCAGTGGGAGGCCTCTTCCGCTTCTTAGAAGCGGGGGTAGGTCTAGGAGTTAAGAAGGTGGAGGTGGTGGTAACCTACCCGACACAGTAGTCAAGGGTAAAAGACGGGGTAGGTCAGGTGAAGGTAAAGTCACGGACGTGTAACTGCCTATCTTCCACATCCGTTGGTCCTTTGCTAACCAATACATAGCCAACATAGTCTGAATATCAATGACATTATCCTTATCTAAATGTTTAAGGCCATGGGGAAAGTCGGTGAAAAGGCTGCGGGCAATGCGAGTCACTAACCCACCACAAGCTATCGTGCCCGACGCTTTCTGACCGACAGTGTTAAAATGTTGAGCCGTTAAATGTGAAATGTTAAAAACAAAGGGGTCACCGCAGTCAATGTTCAGGTAACCCGCTAAAATAGACAACTCGACATTGTTAACATTGTTGGGCTCGTGGTGTCCAAAAATCATCTCTCCTAGCAAACGGAGAAAGTAACGGGCCGGAGGTAAGTGAACGTGAGCAACACATCTCAGAACAAAGGGAGTTTGTGCACATGTGGGCCAAAGTAGAGCCAGGAGCTTCCTAGGAGACTCCCGAAGACCGTCACTAGTTAACCCCAACCGCCTCCCAAACTCAGCTAAGGTCCAGGTGAAGGTCGTGTTAAACAGGCGAAAAGTAAAACACGTGCTCCCTGGGTCAGTCGCATAGGCCGCGGGTGAAAAGGTGAAAGAGCTAAAAAATTATAAGGTCACTTGTTGATACGTGAGCTCTTTCATGGTGGTCAATCCCAACATCCCAGTCACGTTAAGTAGCTCAGCCACGGGCTCAAAAATCCCCAACTTTTTGTTAGGTTCATATACCTATTATTAGACTCCTCTAATAGTGAACTAATTAACTTCTTAATTTTTTGTTCTTTAGATCTAGTGCATGCATAACTAAATAAAAGATTTATGGGAAAAACAATGTCCCTTACATTGTAAATTTCGGATTTATGGGCACAAGTAATGTCTCCTACCTTCACTTGTTCTTGAGCTATAATGAGTATTACGATGATCCTCCAAAAATCCCAAAATAGAGATTCTCCTCTTGATTGCACCCAAGACTAGCCCTTATCACTACTAAATAATATTAACTAGATATTTATTTAGTAGTCTACCTTAAAATTGATTACTAATACTCATATATTACACTAATAATATTAGTAATTTTTTTGAACAATTTGAATCAAACTTCTCAAGTTTTGGTGAAAGAGAAATGAATATTTGAGAGAGTTTACATGTAGTATAAATGGTAGTGTGTAAGAGAGTATAAAAGAACCAAAAACTACTCATATTTGAGTAGGGTGGCCGGTCAACATAAGGCCAAAAGAGCATCTTCTCTTTTCCTTTTTCTCTTATCAAAGTGTAGGTTGTGTAAGGCTAGTAGTGTAGGTTCTATTATTTATTATTTTATCATATAAAATAAAATAATCACAACCCACTAATACCCCCTCCATTTCGGTCCAACACATAAAATGGACTACCATTTTATTTTGTCAATTTGTCATTTGTCACATAATATGTCACATGTAGTATGTTACATGTTATTAATTAATTCAATGCATATTTATCATATAAATATCATTTTATAAATTAATTAAATTACATACAACAAATTGACTAGTGATACCTGATCACATAAATAAAATGGGTCATATAATTATAATTCACAACATCTTGTAATTATAATCAACCATTCATTCTCATCTCAATTGTTTCACAAACAATAATCGATTTTAGTAATAAAGTATTTCAATTACTAAAATGAATCTTATTTAATCCCATTATAATAAGATATCAATATTCTCTCTCACAAATGAATTGTTCATTTTAAGCAATTGATTAACTTGTATCGTCGTACAATTAATCAAATTTACTGATTAGGGCATCATCCTTTAGGTGTGACCTTAAGGGATCAACTGACCACCACCGTCCTACGACAGTAACGTCAAACTCTAGCAAGCCAATCGTTACCGATTAATGTTGATCAGTTGACTATAAAATGAATCATCCCTCACGTATTCTTAATATGAGATTTAATTATGATATTAAATCATGTGATCGCACTATTGTTGAGGACACATTTTCCAACAATCTCCCACTTGTCGAGACAAGTGTGCATCACCAATTCTTTTGTCCTATTATAATCTCCCACTCAATGCAAGGTGTCTTGCAGGTCGTACTTGCACTTGATCATATCTTGAGTGGTTTCCTCGATCTGGAGAGTAACTGTCTGACCGGAATTATCTACCATAGATACCTTCCAAGCATGGCCACGCATTTCCAGTTAACTACTCCTCGAGTGGCCCTGAGATTTCAAACAACCCTGACAAGGGGTGGACAATTCCTATCGCACTATTCCCTTTGTTGAGCCACACTTCATCATAACCCAAAATATACCCATTTGACCTCATTTACGACAGTCGTAGAGTATAAATCATAGCTAATCAGAAATTTGTGCCAACTCGGGCGAATAGTCTCTAGTCAAAATAATTGACTCATAAGAATACTATAGTAGCTCTTGCCATGACCAGGCTTTATGAATTACCAGAACTCTATAAGCGGTCACTGCCCGACAGAGTGTCCCATACAGTCTGCCTATGTGATCGACTAGTCATCCCATATGACTATATGGCACTTGAACTTGCCATCAATCGCATCACACTCTAGTCACTTCGAGACGTCACCTCATATAAGTAACTAGGGGTGAATACCATATCATTCCAGTTCACTTTAATGGGGTTCAATTTGTCTCTACAACCCATTTGGGTTTAACAAAGTAATGGGTGAGTTTTAATAAAACTCAAACGATAAATGCGGTTATCACATATGAATAGTCAATACACTATTACTACTTCATATCTTATAATCTTTAGTATACCATTAACTGTAGTTAAAATGTAATAAAGGCTTGGTAAGTGGATATACCCTATATCCATATATTCCAACTTTATCAATTGCTATTTCCTTCTATTCAATGTTATTTCCAATAACTTGAATTTATCTCTAAGTATTTGTCTAGTCTTCTTACTAGACTTGGACTCTTTAACTTGAAAGATGCTCCCACTGTTATCACATAACTTGTGATAAAGTCATTTGTTGAGGGATTCACCCTTAATCCCTACGTTGACCATTTTAGCACAATTTACTTAGATTCCTTTTGTAGAATTTGTAATGCGCGAAACTAAAACACTTTTCTAGTCTCTTACTCCTAAGTCAATAAGACATCCTAGGATATCAACAAATCATGTTAGGTTTGGAAACTAAAGTTTGTGAACCCCTTCAACACATAACTTTGTTTATCATCCAAACATCTGAACGAATCCTTAATTCTTCTCAAGAATTTCAAAGGATGTTCTTTAAGGCTTTCACAAGCCATATCATGGGAATTGTCTTGTTATTAACTTATTATGCTCCAAGCATATGATTCATCATGATGTGTGCATTTAATGGCATACATGATCGTTCTAATGGCGGAAACATTAGCAAACGATTTCATGTAATCAATAACTTAATAGGTTCAGTGAACGACTATGACTCCATCACAGCAATTCCACTTTCACCAACATGAATAACCCATTCAACCTTCTTGATGTTAAATAGATACGAAAGATCTTATCCTCATAAGACTCTCAACTCTATGCCAATATTCTCTCTCATAGATTCAAAAAATCTAGAATACTTTGCATCCTTTTCCAAGTCTTTCAATCAATCATTCACAGAGGAAAGCATTGGTACATTTTTCTCAATAAGTAATATGTTATGAATATATAAGACATGGAAATGATTCTGGCTCCCACTTAACTTCATGTATAATCATGATTCTTCAATCGTGTGAATAAAACCATTCACTATTATCACATAAACGAAAAGTATAATCCTTTAATGCTTGCTTAAGACCATTCTAGGATCACTTAAGAAAGCTACGCATAAGATGTTAGGATTCTTAGATCTTCATCTAAGGTTTTGTGTTCCAAACACATCCTTCTCTAAATTCCCATTTTAGAAAAGTGAATTTTAATATCATTTGCCATCCTTCATCAAAATGAAATGTGGCAATTCCCAATATAATTTATCTTGATCAACATCTTCATGTCAATCTTATGCATTTGAGTACTCTAAAGCTCTATTTACCTTTAACAGACCCTCGCCTTAAAGTAAATCTACTCTTGAGCAACAATTTTCGGATTCTAATGCTATGGGTCGTATGTAACAAGGTTATAATACTATTACTTTCACAAAGCAATATTATATCAACAGGACATGTGTGCTAAACTCCCACTGAGCTATACCCCCACTCTATCTTTATAGATTATAGTTCCATTACTTTCACAAAGTAACACTTTAACTATAAGACATGTTTGTTAGTTACAATCTACTCCCACTCTATCTCTTAGAAATACACCTATTTTCTTAAGAGATAGCTTTGTGAGTAACAAACATATATATGGTGGAGTATTAGGAAGTTTAAAATTACGTGTCTGTTTTGGGTTATAAATTCCCAAAATTGAGTTCAATAACTCAAACTGACTCATATTAGTTTGATCATATGTGTAGTGACACTAGGTCATAATCCATCTTTAATAAATCAACTTTATTACTTAGATCTTTTCCACTACGATCGGATCGTAATGCTTTTAGTACTTTGTTCAATTGGTTCTCTACGTCATTTAGAAATTTCTCAAATTTCTCAAGTGCTTCACTTTATATTAGATTAAGTAAATATACCCATATCTACTCAAATCATTGGTAAAAGTGACGAAGTAGTCATTAATTCCCTTGCGGTGATGCTCATTAGAACACATATATCGGCATGTATTAGTCCCAACAAATTACTTGCTCGTGTCCCTTTACCACTAAATGGAGTACAAATCATATTGCAAAGGAGACAAGATTCGCTTATTCCATATGATTTAAAATCAAATGGTCCATTAAATCTAGTCGACACTAGCCTTTAATGTGTTTCTCATTTATGTGACCTAATCGAAAAAGCCAAATGTACAAAACATTTGGATTACTAGTTATGTGTTTTTTGGATTGTATTATGAAGATATCTTTGCTTGAGTTGGAAGTGTCTAAAACTTGTATATCATAAAGATAAGTGACATGGCTCACGGTCATGTCTATTTTCAACAAAATATAACAATTGTCTTTGAGGGCAAAATAAAAATCCTTCATGTCTCACATAGAAATGGAAATAAAGTTTTAGACAAAGTGGGTACATAATAACAATTATGTAGATTATAACTCAAAGCTATTAGCAAAAACAAGTACATAAGTCCTTCTTGAAGTGGCTGCTACCCTAGCTCCATTTCCTTGTCGGAGATTTACATCACTCTTGTTTAGCTTTTCCACATTTCCAAATCCCACTTGGAGTAATAAGTCCAACTTTGATATCTCCCAAATACTTGGGGCAATTTCGCTTCCAATGGCCCATGACATTACAATAATGACATTCCTTATAGGATTGGGCACCCTTCTTGGTCTTGGTTTTGGTAGTCCCACTATCCATTTCCAATTCATTGTCAGGTTTGGGTTTCTCATCCATCTTTGCCTTCCCTTTAATAATACCAATACTCCTTTTATTTGCAAGGACACTCTTGCTAGAACTCCCACTCAATTTAATATTTCTCCTTGTTTCTTCAAACAAGGATGCCCTTTATTTACTGAGATTTTATTCACAAGATTTTCTTACCAAAGTGGTGGGCATTAATATTGGAGTGGGAGGTGTGGAGGTGGTAAAGAAGCAAAAATTTCCATCCGGACCAATGCCAACGCGTAATTCTCTAATCGTATAATTATCATACTCGGAGCATTTTTCATCGAATGATTGGAGCCATGAATCAATGGTTATTGGTGTAGGAGTATTAGAAGAATTCATTGCGTATAACTTAACTACAAAAACGGAAATGAAGGAAATAATAAATATCTATCGTTTTAATAACACTCGTATATTTTACTACAAGTATTGCATTTATATAGTGACCTCTACCCAACTATTATAAATGATTCCGAGATCAAAACTCATATTAATACGCGTACGGTGAGCCGAGTCATCCCTTATTAATATAACTCGGTGGATTAACCTCTTCATCGATTCTACTTCTAGAACTCTCGGTCGATAAAAATTACTCTAATTTTCATCTTTAGCCCGGGACACATGCGACTACGGTCACGAATACTTCTGTAATACCCGCCCTTTTAGAGACTCGTTGACCAACGTTGACTGACCTTGGGAGCAGTAATAGTCCTTAGAAGTGCGTACCAAAGTTATCCTGTGTTTTGAGTTATGGGTGGTACTCAGTAGAGTAGAGGCTACTCGATCGAGTAGCTTGGATACTCGAACGAGTAGGGGCCACTCGATCGAGTAAGTATGTCACTATATCAAGTAGCGTCTTTTCAGCGAGGGTTTATAATCGTGTTTTGTTAAAACCGCAAATCATTTCCGCCTCATTTATTCAGATCTTTAGATCGCCTCTTTCCCTTCCCTTCACCATATACCTTCCATGGGAGCCTTTGAAGGTCCTTGTGCCTTAGGAGTGCATAGCTTGAGTTAGGTAGCGGTCCTTTGCCAGGTTTCCTCATGTAGATATGTCGTCATCATCACCCGTATCTTTGTCTTTGCAGCTAGGGTTAGCTTAGTAGTGATATATGTTTATGTTGTGTATATAGGTGTTGCTTGTTTGCTGGGTATTGTGTGTATGGGCATGGAATCGTTGCAGTCGCTTAAAGGTAGGTTCGCCTACTCAGTTTCTGTGGATGGTCTAGTGTGTCGGTTGTTGTGTCGTGGTTGTTGTGTTGTTATATTTATGTGGCAGATTATATGCGGTAGTCGGTTGGTGTATATAATTTGTTGGTTGTTGTTGTATTGCAGCTGTCTGTGATTGATTGTCTCTGGTTCTCGAGGTGCGTCCTCGGCTGAGTGGAGTCACTTGCGGGAGTGGCTTCACGCCCTAGTTTTGCCCTCTGTGGAACCCGCCACGGGAGGGGATGTGCACATTAATGGGATGGGTTTATCGCTCGGTATGATGAGCGGGGCTTAGGTGAGAACGGCTGCGGTCCCCCACTGGCAAGGCTGGTCCAGTGGACAGTCGGTTGTTGGAATGTGAGTGCAATTAGCGACGAATAGTGAAAGTAATAGTTCCTTTTATTGCCTTCTTTTATATATCTTCGATAACTCATTCTATTGGAAAGTCTCGTTATATTTCACGGAGTTCGCATATTTCCCGTACACATTTGATACACTCATACATTCGTGTCTATGAATAATTATTCGAATAAAGTTGCATATGCTTTTATGAACTAATGTTTGTATGAGTAATGAGTAATGTCACTAACGAATCATAGGTGTTGGGTACATGTCAAAAGGTAAGTTTTAAGTAATATGTGTAGTAATTCGGTGGTGAACTTCGGGGACGAAGTTCCTTTTTAGAGGGGAAGAGTAATGTCGCAAAATAAAAAGGCCGATATTACAATCATTTTGTTGTTCGTTTATGATGTTTTCAATTATTTCGGTTACATTTCTTGTACGAAACTATAATTGTTTTCACTTGTTCGTTGAGTAATTTGTATGTTGAAGTAAATGTTGAATAGTGTGTTATGAAGAGACGGTCATAAAGAGATAGTTATGATGTCATGTGTTGGAAATAGAATCGTATCGTTGGGTAAGATAGTTGTGTTAATGTGACATGTTTCGTGTTGATGGTTGTTACTAGTGAACATGTAATCTCGTAGTGCGTGGCTAAGAGTTGTGAGCAGCAGTGTAGTCGTTGGTTGTGTTGGTCCATGTTGTGAGGTTGTTACTTCAAGGGGTAGGTTGCAGGAGTTGATCTATATAGTGTGTTAGACAGTTGATGATGATGACATGGAGGATAGTATTTCCGGGGAGTAGTGACCTATATCGGAAGAGTAGTGATGTCGTTTTGTTTCCATATCTTGTGCTTTGGGATAGGTGAGTTGAACTTCAGGGACGAAGTTCTTTTTAAGGGGTGAAGACTGTAATACCCGCCCTTTTAGAGACCCGTTGACCGACCTTGGGAGCAGTAATAGTCCTTAGAAGTGCGTACCAAAGTTATCCTGTGTTTTGAGTTATGGGTGGTACTCGATAGAGTAGAGGCTACTCGATCGAGTAGCTTGGATACTCGATCGAGTAGGAGCCACTCGATCGATTAAGTGCGTCACTCGATCAAGTAGCGTCTTTTCAGCGAGGGTTTATAATCGTGTTTTGTTAAAACCGCAAATAATTTCCGCCTCATTTCTTCAGATCTTTAGATCGCCTCCTTCCCTTCCCTTCACCATATACCTTCCATGGGAGCCTTTGAAGGTCCTTGTGCCTTAGGAGTTCATAGCTTGAGTCGGGTACCGGTCCTTTGCCAGGTTTCCTCATGTAGGTATGTCGTCATCATCACCCGTATCTTTGTCTTTACAGCTAGGGTTAGCTTGGTAGTGATAGATGTTTGTGTTGTGTATATAGGTGTTGCTTGTTTGTTGGGTATTGCGTGCATGTATGGGAATGGAATCGTTGCAATCGCTTAAAGGTAGGTTCGCCTACTCAGTTTCTGTGGATGGTCTAGTGTGTCGGTTGTTGTGTCGTGGTTGTTGTGTTGTTGTTGTGTTTGTGTGGCAGAGTATATGCGGTAATCGGTTGGTGTATACAGTTTGTTGGTTGTTGTTGTATTGCAGCTGTCTGTGATTGATTGTCTCTGGTTATCGAGGTGCGTCCTCGGCTGAGTGGAGTCACTTGCGGGAGTGGCTTCACGCCCTAGTTTCGCCCTCCGTGGAACCCGCCACGGGAGGGGATGTGCACATTAATGCGACAGCGTTATCGCTCGGTATGATGAGCGGGGCTTAGGTGGGAACGGCTGCGGTCCCCCACTGGCAGGGCTGGTCCAGTGGACAGTCGGTGACGGAGATTGATTGGAGTGGGTGTGATTGTGCGTGATTGGTTGTGTTTGTATTGTGTTGACAATTGTTATTGGTTTATGTTGTGTCTTGTCTCAGTTACTGACCTTGTGTGGTTGTCTTGTTTGTTTATGTGTCTGCCGTGATCCCTTATGGTGAGCAGTCAGTCTTAGCAGGTGTTGATGAGATTGATAGACGGAGTCCTGGCAGGGGCGTGTCGTCACGAGTTCTGATAGAGATAATGAGTAGCTGACGAGTTGTACCTTTATTTTATTAGTTGGTTGTAACACTTGTAAATTTAACTATAACTGTTCTTTTATCGACTTTTGATGATTACTTACCTCGGGCAACCGAGATGGTAATGCCTTTATATTCTAATGAAGGTCTGGTTAAGGCTCCTCGGTATATGGGGGTGTTACAACTTCCGTTGAGCTCAGTCCAAATTTTGATGTAATAACATTTTATCACCCACTTACCCAACGTAACAAGTTTAGTACCCCGGTGAGCCGAATCTACTTCCTTATGAAATTGGGATTCATGGTTTCTTCTATTTGGTAAGGCTAATTCTCAATTATTATATGTGAGAGGTCTTGTCAATTTATTATCTATCACGTTTTAAGTGAACTAAAGCGGTAAACTACGATAATTGTAATTAACACGGTCGATGACTCTAAATGATATGCATGTTGTTGTTCTTGGCGATTTGGCAATGCATGTAACATATTAAAAGAAATGCAAAGCAATAATAAAATTCCTAGTATGGCCTTCCTAAAAATAGAAAATCAAATAATCTATTACATATTCGAAAACCAACTCCTTTGGTCCCTTGAATCTTCAAGTGGCACGCCTCCCAAGAACACCGTCTTCGTCGGAACACCTTTCCGAATGGCACCGTCTTTGAAGAAACTCCATAATTACAAATAATAATAAAAATACAAAACTATTCCTATTATACATTTGTAAAATGGAAAAACTAATAAAATAAAAGTGATCATCACATTAAATTACAACCGAATCAATATTCCCTTTCATTACGGGTAATATCGATTAAAACTAAGGCCATATTAAGATAAAATTACATAATTCAAAATTATATAAATAAAAGACATTCAACAATTAAAATATGCAGCAGTATAATTTGTACCTATTATGCCAAATTATGTGCCAAATTGCCCTATTTAACTTATATATATATATATATATATATATATATATATATATATAGGTTTTTATATATATATAGGTTTTATGGAAATGCGTGATAATAACTTCTTAAAATCACAAATTAACACTTAAATCACATCTAAACTCAAGTTAATTATCCTAATACTCTTAGGATTCAAAAATTAGTCATCCCTCAATTTTTGACAATAATTCAACTTGATTTAATTTTTATGCTCATTTTTTACCTTAAAATCATAATATATATGAAATAAATCCAAATTAAATTATAATAATTTCAAAATTTGAATTTTAAATTTTTGAACATTCTGGAATATTTCCATGACACTCATAATGTCAAAAATCATGGTTAAAATTTTCGAATTAATTTTGAGAAAATATAGTTGCATTTTGGCGGTTTTATCTCATAAAACATCTAAAGTATCCAAAAATTAATCCAATCAATTTTACAACCTTATATCTTATTAGTGGGATATTTATTCAACCTAAAATAATTTTCTCATGCCATGCAATTCGTTTTAGCTATTTATGCTAAAATAGTCACTATTTATGCCATTTTTACACTAAAAATTCATAAATCATGCTAAATGAGATAATTTAATCTAAAAATTTACATACACTCTGTAAATTATGCATGTAACAACATATTAAAGTTTCATGTCCCAATTTGAAATTTAACTATTTTTAACCATTTTACCTCTTTTAATCCATTTTTATCTCGTAAAAATCATAAATCATGCAATATTAATCCAATTAATACGAGATTTTACACACAACTTGTAAAATATGCATGTGAGGTCATATAAAATTTTCAAGGTCAGAGAATAAGTTTAACCATTATTAGTCATTTTAACCTCCATTTATGCCATTTTTACACTAAAAATTCATAAATCATGAAATATTAATCACATTAATACGATATTTTACATGCAATACATAAAATATTCATGTGAGGTCATACTAAAATACCACGGCCAGTAGTGAAGGTTAACTTATTTTAGTGAATAAAAGTTCATTTTACTCATAAAAATGTAATAAAATCACTAAAAATCATTAAAATGCGCAATAAATTTCCATAAATCATAAAATGACCTAAAAATATTTTAGGACCAGAATATATTACATGAATAATTATTTCGTGGCTTACTCATATAAATCACAAATTTTTAGTTTTATATGTTAACATTTTAACTCAGAAAAACAATAACTGATTATGCATGCAACATCCTTATGCTCTGATACCACTTGTTAGGTTTATATACCTATTATTAGACTCCTCTAATAGTGAACTAATTAATTTCTTAATTTTTTGTTGTTTAGATCTAGTGCATGCATGACTAAATAAAAGATTTATGAGAAAAACAATGTCCCTTACATTGTAAATTTCGGATTTATGGGCACAATTAAGGTCTCCTACCTTCACTTGTTCTTGAGCTATAATGAGTATTAGGATGATCCTCCAAAAATCCCAAAATAGAGATTCTCCTCTTGATTGCACACAAGACTAGCCCTTATCACTACTAAATAATATTAACTAGATATTTATTTAGTAGTCTACCTTAAAATTGATTACTAATACTCATATATTACACTAATAATATATTAGTAATTTTTTTGAACAATTTGAATCAAATTTCTCAAGTTTTGGTGAAAGAGAAATGAATATTTGAGAGAGTCGGCATGTAGTATGAATGGTAATGTGTAACAGAGTATAAAAGAACCAAAAACTACTCATATTTGAGTAGGGTGGCCGGTCAACATAAGGCCAAAAGAGCATCTTCTCTTTTCCTTTTTCTCTTATCAAAGTGTAGGTTGTGTAAGGATAGTAATGTAGGTTCTATTATTTATTATTTTATCACATAAAATAAAATTATCACAACCCACTAATACCCCCTCCATTTCGGTCCAAAACATAAAATGGACTAGCATTTTATTTTGTCAATTTGTCATTTGTCACATAATATGTCACATGTAGTATGTTACATGTTATTAATTAATTCAATGCATATTTATCACATAAATATTAATTTATAAATTAATTAAATTACATACAATAAATTGAATGTTGATACCTGATCACATAAATAAAATGGGTTATATAATAATAATTCACAACATCTTGTAATTATAATCAACCATTCATTCTCATCTCAATTATTTCACAAACAATAATCGATTTTAGTAATAAAGTATTTCAATTACTAAAATGAATCTTATTTAATCCCATTACAATAAGATATCAATATTCTCCTCACAAATGAATTGTTCATTTTAAAGAATTGATTAGCTTGTATCGTCATACAATTAATCAAATTTACTGATTAGGGCATCATCCTTTAGGTGTGACCTTAAGGGATCAACTGACCACCACCATCCTACGACAGTAACGTCAAACTCTAGCAAGCCAATCGTTACCGATTAATGTTGATCAGTTGACTATAAAATGAATCATCCCTTACGTATTCTTAATATGAGATTTAATAATGATATTAAATCATGTGATCGCACTATTGTTGAGGACACATTTTCCAACACTTTTCTAGGGATAGTCGACACAACAACCGAGTGGACGATATGTCACAATCCATTAAGTGTAAGAAACTAATGCGATTGTAATACTACGAATGTTTTGGGTTATTGTTGTGACACCTTGTGATAAGATTGGCATGATTGATAATCGTAATATGATAACTGTGTTGGATGATGCTTAGTTATGAGAATGTCTATGAGTGTTGTGGTGAGTGTTGTGGTAGTAGTTGTGGGTGAACTTCGGGTTCATTTTAAAGGGGGAAGACTGTAATACCCCGTATTTTGATAATATTTTGTATGAATAATTTATGTAATTCAAAAAGTTAATTAATGGCATTTCTAATAA
The DNA here is from genome assembly GCF_048544455.1 of Silene latifolia. Taxonomy (NCBI): domain Eukaryota; kingdom Viridiplantae; phylum Streptophyta; class Magnoliopsida; order Caryophyllales; family Caryophyllaceae; genus Silene; species Silene latifolia. Next base: position 396,348,183 of record NC_133538.1, read on the forward strand.
TAGTTGCAGATAAGACGTTAATTAAATCATAAAATAAGTAAGCAAGTCGGTAATTGGGCTTAGCTAATAATAGGGCATTGGGCCGTGTGCTATAATTGTAGGGATAGATTTTAATGGCTTAGTACGAGTAGTAGTCGGGAATTATTTTGGGATTTAATAATAATATTAATAAGGAGAATAATAAAATAAGTAAAGGTAATATTAATTATAATATTAATAATCCTAGTAATATTAGTAATAAATTAGTAAAGGGAGTATATGGTTATCCTAGTTATGAAAAGACTAAAATATAATATGTAATAGTAATTATAGTTGTAGTAGTTGTAATAATAATAATAATAATAATAATAATAATAATAATAATAATAATAATAATAATAATAATAATAATAATAATAATAATAATAATAATAATAATAATAATAATAATAATAATAATAATAATAATAATAATATAATAATAATAAAGATAGAAACTTTCCTAAAATAATACTATCTTATTACTATGTATATATATATATATATATATGTATATATATATATATATATATATATATATATATATATATATATATATATATATATATATATATATATATCATGGTAGCATATTCATAAATCACTTATTCACTTTTACAACATCACATAAAAGTTGGGGAGGGATAAGGAGAATAAGAAGGAAGATAAAAAGGGAAAAGGGGAATTTGGTAGTAATCAATTTGGAGATTTTAGCATCTGCTTCCATTGGATTGAATCTTTTATTTTGTAAGTTCATCTATAATCTTTCAAAGTTTTAATATTTAATCCTTATAAGCATGTTTTAAGTTTTAGTTCATCACCTAATCATGTCTAGATTAAATATAATCATCTATAGTTAAGTTTGTGACAATTTTGTTAAAGAATAAAGTTACAAAGAATTTCAGAAATTTGTAAGTTGTCTTAAACGAAGTATCAGACCATCTTAAAATCGCTGTCTTCGAAAACGTAAAGAATAGACTTAGGTTATTTTCAAGCCTAGTTGATGCCTGTAAAATCTCGTAGCAATTGAACGTGTAGATTTTCCAAAATAAATTCTTTATTAACATGTCGACTGAGAATCCGCGAATGAACTATAAGTTTAAAGTTTATTTTGTAAACCTAATTTATAAATTTAAATTGAGTTTGGTCTTTCTCATACATTAAAATTGGAGAGTCTATATGATGTTAGGCTTTTGTTTTACTTAAAAAGGATTTGTTAAACATATTTTAGAGGTTAATACTTTTTATGCGACGGAATTCGTCAGTATTTATTATTCCTTCAAGAAAACCCTGATAAGTCCAGAATTTGAAGAAAGTCTATTTCACAAGAACTGTAGATATGTGTCTTAGGGTTCCAACCCCGTTGGTCTTGCATCGTTTGGATTTTTAGTGAATTAATTATGAATTTTATAGTGAGACTGAACTGTGCTGTAAAACGGTAGAATTAGAGATTTAACATTGAAGTTGTCAAAAGGATTAGGATGTGATTGACTTAGGATAAGTGCATGATTAGTTGGTTGGTTATGTTGTAATTGTACATAATTATGTTATGTAGGTTATGGATTTGTAAAGGATCGATTTGCTTGCTTGTGTGACTTGAAGATTTGCTATCAGGTAGGAAACTACTCAATCTTGTCTTATTTCTGTTATTGCTAAAGATGGATTAAATGTATGAGGTGGTGGATTGGTGAAGGATATGTTTAATTGTTTACAACGATATTATTATCTTGCTGGATTTTCTGTCTTATGCCATTATTCTATATCATGTCGGTTTGGTTATATTACTGAGATTGTCATTATTATCGATTGTTGTTGGAGATGAGTTTTGTGTGGAACCAGACAGTGTGTCTGAGACGGGACTGTGTGTCCAGTATATCCGGACTGTGTGTCTGAGGCGGGACTGTTTGTTCATTGGACAGTGTGTCCTGGAGTATGACTGTGTGTCTAGAAGTGGAGTATGACTGTGTGTCTAGAAATGGAGTATGACTGTGTGTCTAGAAGTGGAGTATGACTGTGTGTCTAGAAGTGACTGTGTGCCGTGGGGTGAAGTGGACAAAATGTAACTGTGGAATCTATTTGTTTTTCAATGATATTGCGGGTTGCTTTATTCTTATTCATTGTTTAGTTTTCTACTCAACCTCGTGGTTGACAGTGTATTCGTGAACACCTGCGGTGAACCGTTTTATGGGGAACAGATTTGACAGGTACTAAAGAGTAGCTGACTTGGAAGCATTGGGATGAGAGCTCAACTTAGAACCTTAAATGAAGTCTAGATCACATATAATAGTTATATCACTTATTTATTATTTCCGCTGCGAGTTGTATTATTTTATATTAAGTCTTAGTTGATCAAAATTGTAAAACATATGTAATCATTAAAGTTTAAATTTAAAGTACTTTGCTTTGTTGTACTTTGTTATTCACTACCTCGGGAAACCGAGATGGTAACAGTTCTATTTGTTTGGGAATGTCTAGCTAAAGGCTCCCGAATAAATGGGGGTGTTACAAAGTGGTATTAGAGCAATACGGTCCTCAGGCCTAACTAATGAATAATAATGAACTTAGGATGTGTCTAAATAAAATGAACCCCGGGTAGAAACTGTTAGGAGCCCCTCTTAGTGCGGTTAAGAAGCGCGCCTTAATTCGTACCATGGCCCTCTCAGTTTCGTATCGGGAACCTTGAGAGTTGGGGTAATTTAAAAGGAACATTGCTTATTTTGTTTTGAAAGTTTTGTTGCCTTGTTTGAATGTTGTTTCATTAATGCTTGCGATTACGTGGACGTAACTTTGCTTTTTCGGTGAAGGGATGTGATATGATTTATTGTAAGCATTGTTATAAGTATGTTGATATTAGGAAGTATGTTGGCATGTATGTGGAAGGTGTGAATATGATTAAGCATGTGAGGTATTAATTATTGTGTAGAATTGGGAAGAATGTGATTTTGGTTGTTTTCACAAGATTTTTACCCTTGATTGTTGTGGCTGCCATTTGCTGTCTGTTTAAAGTTCTTTTTCGAGATTTTTAGGTGTGATATCCTTGTGAGTTAACTTTCATATGCCACTAGTCTCATGTTCAAATAATATACGGGTTAGGAAAAATAAATATTTTAGTGGACAGTGGTCAGAATATTCCTGTACAGTAATGTTTTCGCGCCATGTTTTTGTAAAATTTTCCATGTAAAAACTACCTGTCTATTTGGTTTAATTCCAACTCCATTGTTTAAAATATTCGTATATGTTTCTAAATTAATAAGCCACGTTGCAAGGTAAATTTTGACAATTAATAGTGATTTTTACAAGTTGACCTAAGTTTCTGACAAGTTGCTGTGAAATTTCGGTTTTGACCAAATAAATTGTAAAATGTATTATAAATTAACCTTATGAGTTTTTGACTTGATTCTTTTTCTCATAATTTACTAACTCTCTGTATTTTCTGAAAAGTATAAGTTCTCCGGGAGTAATTAAGTTATTAGTTATTTATGATTTTTAGAAGTTATAACATATTTTCCTAGCCTTGAAAAGTATAAGTTTTTGTTTCTTATCTTTTGCACGTTGATAATTTGATGTTGTAAATTATGTGAAGTAGATTATCATGTCTAGTAATATGCGGAATGTGTTATCTAAAGCATATATACATGTTCACATTAATTACATCCATGTTGTAGTTAGATGTCATTATTAAGAAAAGATTAACTAAACAATTATGCGTATTTTGTTAGAGATTATTATTTACTCTTGCAATGTATTCGTCGATAGCTAAAGTAAGAAGTTTAAGTTTAAGTTTAAGTAAAGTTTAGTTCGAATATCCTATATAATGTGGTTTGCTATTTGGAAGAAAATCAAAGATTTTGTTATTCATTGAATCATTACTTGGAGTTGTGTTTGAAATAATAGTTGACTTGTGTTACGGTGTGCGTTCTTGATTTTGTGGCATTTCAACAAGGATTTGGTTGTTCCTATTGTTTGTTATTTCAAACTTCGGGGACGAAGTTTATTTTTAGGGGGAAGGAATGTAATACTACGAATGTTTTGGGTTATTGTTGTGACACCTTTTGATAAGATTGGCATGATTGATAATCGTAATATGATAACGGTGTTGGATGATGCTTAGTTATGAGAATGTCTATGAGTGTTGTGGTGAGTGTTGTGGTAGTAGTTGTGGGCGAACTTCGGGACGAAGTTCATTTTAAGGAGGGAAGACTGTAATACCCCGTATTTTGATAATATTTTGTATGAATAATTTATGTAATTCAAATAGTTAATTAATGGCATTTCTAATAATAGTTGCAGATAAGACGTTAATTAAAATCATAAAATAAGTAAGCAAGTCGGTAATTATGCTTAGCTAATAATAGGGCCTTGGGCCGTGTTCTATAATTGTGGGGATAGATTTTAATGGCTTAGTACGAGTAGTAGTCGGGAATTATTTCGGGATTTAATAATAATAGTAATAAGGAGAATAATAAAATAAGTAAAGGTAATATTAGTTATAATATTAATAATCCTAGTAATATTAGTAATAAATTAGTAAAGGGAGTATATGGTTATCCTAGTTATGAAAAGACTAAAATATAATATGTAATAGTAATAATAGTTGTAGTAGTTGTAATAATGATTATAATATAATAATAATAATAATAAAGAGTGAAACTTTCCTAAAATAATACTACCTTATTACTATATATATCATGGTAGCATATTCATAAATCACTTATTCACTTTTACAACATCACATAAAAGTTGGGGAGGGATAAGGGGAATAAGAAGGAAGATAAAAAGGGAAAAGGGGAATTTGGTAGTAATCAATTTGGAGATTTTAGCATCTGCTTCCATTGGATTGAATCTTTTATTTCGTAAGTTCATCTATAATCTTTCAAAGTTTTAATCTTTAATCCTTATAAGCATGTTTTAAGTTTTAGTTCATCACCTAATCATGTTAGATTAAATATAATCATCTATAGTTAAGTTTGTGACAATTTTGTTAAAGAATAAAGTTACAGCAATTCTGTAAATTTGTAAGTTGTCTTAAACGAAGTATCAGACCATGTTAAAATCGTTGTCTTCGAAAACGTAAAGAATAGACTTAGGTTATTTTCAAGCCTAGTTGATGCCTGTAAAATTTCGTAGCAATTGAACGTGTAGATTTTCCAGAATAAATTCTTTATGAACATGTCGACTGAGAATCCGCGAATGAACTATAAGTCTAAAGTTTATTTTGTAAACCTAATTTATAAATTTAAATTGAGTTTGGTCTTTCTCATACATTAAAATTGGAGAGTCTATATGATGTTAGGCTTTTGTTTCACTTAAAAAGGATTTGTTAAACATATTTTAGAGGTTAATACTTTTTATGCGACGGAATTCGTCAGTATTTATTATTCCTTCAAGAAAACCCTGATAAGTCCAGAATTTGAAGAAAGTCTATTTCACAAGAACTGTAGATATGTGTCTTAGGGTTCCAACCCCGTTGGTCTAGCTAAAGGCTCCCGAATAAATGGGGGTGTTACAGCGATGGAGCGGGTTTATAAAGCGTACCTAAGGAAACTCAGGCAGAGTTTCCAGGGAAGTGTCAGCGGCGTACCTAGTAGCGGCACGTAAAGCGGCAGCTCTAAAACACGTGCCCCCCCCCCTCCCCGTGAACCCGAAGCAGCTGCAGCAGTAGTAGCGAGGCCAGCAGTAATGGCAGTGGCTGGCGTGGGTACTAGGGCAGTGGAAGTGATAGTGACAGCTGGTGTCGACACCGGAGCAGGGACTGTAACGGCAGCAGTAGCAACTACCGTAGCAGTCGTGGTAACTGTAGTAACAGGTGCGGCAGAAGTAGTGACGGTGGTGGCAGAAGGGACCACCGTCTCTATAACGGACGGGATAATAGCAGAAGAAGAAGCGGAACCCAACATATGACTATCCATCCTATTAAAACAAAGCAAGTTCCTAAATCAAAATCCAAGTAAACAGAATCGGATTTTCCCCAATTTCGTCATTTCGAAACCCTAATTCGAAATTAAAGCAGAAAAACATGATTAAATATCATAGAAAAGGGGAGAGAACTTACTTGTGACGATTACCCAACACAAATCTCAATTAAAATCAACAAAAAAGCACAAATCAATCGAAATGAATTCGATTTTTCGAACCCTAAACCCGCAAAAACCTTCAAACCAGTCGAAAATCAATGGAGTAATTAAGGGGGATTGATTTAATTGATGATAAGGAGAGTATTTGGGCAATTAATTTGGTAATTTTGGGGAAGAAAATGGTGAATTTAGGTTGGAGATTGGGGTTTGTCGAGGAAATAGGGGGAAATAAATGATGAAGAAATGAAATAGAATAAAGGAAGAGATACTCCCTCGTGTTCATATCAGCCAATGTTGCTCGATCGAGTGGTTTTACATTACTCGATCGAGAGCTTTTCTCGTTATGTTGCTCGATCGAGAGCTTTGAAGGTGCTCGATCGAGGACTTTCCCTTGTGCATTGAATTCCACTCGATCGAGAACTCTTGGTTGTTCGATCGAAGACTTTTCCTCCCCAATTCTGCTCGATCGAGTACAGGACAACTCGATCGAGGACCCCTGAAAAATGACCATTCGATCGAGTTGTTAGAATCACTCGATCAAGAGCTTATACCTGGGCAATTTGCTCGATCGAAAACAAAAAGTGTTCGATCGAGGGCTTTTCTTTGACACGCCAAAATTTGACACGCTTCCCAATGGTCAAGTATCTCCCCAAACCTTCATAAAACATAGTAATTCGTCCCGCAAAAATTACCAAATTCATAGCAGCAATCTATATTCGGTCTTACGCTAATTAAACTAACGAAACTAAGCTATTGTCTAAAAGCAATTAAAATGTCTAACAAATTCAAATTACAATTGCTTATACAAACGGGATAGCGTCCTGCTTCGTCTTCCGAAACACTTCAATAGCCCAAAAGAGGGCTTCTGACTCGAGGAGGTCCCTTCAGCATCGCGGACCGTCCTTCTTGGCTTCCATGAACCTGAATTGATTGAAGGAGAGTAGTCAGCATCCACATATGCCTTTACTCTCGTCTTTTCTTTGGCATACTTCTTCCTTCCATGACCTTTGTCTTTGGCATCATTCTCATCAGTGAGCTCAAATTCCACTGTACTTTTATCACCGGGATCTCTAATGTCCAATCCACCTGTACCTGTAACAACAGAAATGATAGAATGGTCCTCCATATTGCTCCCAATCTGGGGCGGAGGTGTTAATATCGCAGCACACGACTCAACATTGTCAATTGGAGGTTCCGTGTCAGGGTCTCTAGAGGGTAGTGCATTGTAGGGCTGGACTTGCATAGGAGCCCTACGAATGCTGGACTGATAAAAAGTCAACTCCTCATCGCCTACCTGAAAAGTTAAAGTCTTCCCCCCGACATCTATTACTGCGCGAGCGGTAAATAGAAATGGTCGTCCTAAAATGATAGGAGTGTAAGAGTCTTCGGGGATGTCTAAGACTACAAAGTCAACGGGAATAAAGAATTTCCCGATCTTAACAGGTATGTCCTCTAAGACACCTACGGGTCGTGATAAAGTACGATCGGCCATCTGCACGGTCATATTAGTACAATGAAATTTTGTCAGACCAAGTCTCTTGGCGAGAGACAACGGTAAGACACTCACACTAGTTCCCAGATCGCATAATGCATTATCAATAAAATGGGTCCCGATATGGTATGGTATAGAGAAACTACGCGGGTCAGACAACTTAGGTGGGGTCATATTTTGAATTAGGGCAGTGCCCACTTCAGTTAAAACCACCGTCTCATGCTCATTAATGTTCCTCCTACGTGTTAAAATATCTTTCATGAATTTCATATAGGAGGGTACCTAGGTTAGTAACTCAGCGAAAGGTACATTAACATGATGACTTTTCAAATTTTCAGCAAACTTACCGAACAGTTGCTCAATCTTCTTGTTCTGTAATCGCCTCGGAAATGGGACCGTAATCAGGATAGCTAGCCCTTCATTCCTTTTTGCCAAAGAATTCTCGTAATCAGCATCAGAATTACTCGATCGTGGACAATTACCTCTCGATCGAGTACTTTTATCAGCAGGAGTGTTCGATCGACCATTTTGATATACTCTACCTCGGGCAACCGCGATGGTAGCACCTTGATATGTTAGGGTGGTCTTTGGAAAGGCACCTTGGTGTGTGGGGGTGTTACATCCATTACTTCTTCTTGCAATCTTTGGCTATAAAATAGTGTTTAAAAAACGCGACATAAGCAAAAACCAGCCACCCTGCTCACCAAAGTTGCCATTCTTAGGAAACCTTCACTAGCTTGGCAAGTTCACACACCGATCCTTGCAAACTTCGTCCAAGCAATATGGTGGAGACGGAGTCATGTCCATCCAAATAGGTAGTGCTTCGGCACTTGTTGTCTCGTCTTCTAATGCTGCACGTGAGATCATGAAGACACATGATGTTGTCTTCGCGAACAGGGCTATTATGATATCATACAATCAATATACTACACATAAAATGACTAATCCCCCAAAACCCCCCAATCACCCAATTAGGGCTTGTAAATTATAACCAAAATAAATAAATGGCAAAGGATAAAACACTTACTGATCGAATTGACGCGGAGAGTGGAATGAAAACCCCCAAATCTATGAACCTTAGCCTTGGAAATGATTAGGATGATTAGAGAGCAGTGTTACGTCGTTTAGAGTTAAGAAAAGTGATTGGAGAGCAGTGTTACGTCAGACCGGGTACTCGGTCGAGTGCCCGGGGTACTCGGCCGAGTACAACCTACTCGACTGAGTTCCTCAACTCGTCCGAGTGCACCCAAAATAGTAGCCAGTTTAAAAGCACTCGATAACTTACTCGACCGAGTATGGACTACTCGACCGAGTAAGCTAGGACCAGAAAATCGTAGTATTACAATCTTCCCTCCTTAAAACGAACTTCGTCCCCGAAGTTCACACCATACCTGATACAACATGCAAAACCAACCTACTAACCATGTAATAGAAAAGACACCTAGCTCAAAAGAAAATAACCATGAACCCAACATAACCAACTATTGTTCACACAAACTGAAACACAACCATACCGACCTCAAAACTACTCCAAAACACATGCGAGCACCTCTTACCCCCCTTAAAAGATAAAGGTTACGACCCCGTAACTAAACATACCTGCTCAAAAAGATATGGGTAGCGTTCTTTCATTGCCTCTTCTGGCTCCCAAGTGGCTTCTTACACATTGTGATTAGACCATAGCACCTTAAGTAAGACGGTTTCACTATTCCTTGTCATGCGTACTTTACGATCCAATATCTCTTTTGGTACCTCCGCATAAGTTATAGCTTCATCCAACTTGATATTCTAAACCTCGAGCACATGTGATGGATCAGTCACATATATCCGAAGTTGAGACACCTGAAAAACATTATGCACCCGATCAAGAGATGGTGGTAAAGTTAGCCGATAAGCTACTTCACCTACCCGATCCAAAATCTAATATGGACCTATGAATTTCTACCTCAACTTCCCTCTCTCGCCAAACCTCATAACGCCCCGCATAGGTGACACTTTCAAGAGATCCTTGTCTCCCACTGCAAACTCAATGTCCCTGCGATGTAAATCCGCGTAACTCTTTTGTCGATCTTGAGTTGGTTTCATCTTTTGTCGAATCAAGTGCACGTGCTCAACCATATCTTGCACCATCTGTGGTCGCAAAACCACAGCTTCAGCGCTATCGTCCCAATACACTGGACTCCGATACTTCCTCCCGTACAATGCCTCAAAAGGTGTCATCCCAATGCTCGTGTGATAGTTGTTATTGTTGTATGAAAACTCTATCAGATCAAGTCCATCCTCATAACTCCCACCAAATTCTATCGCACAAGCTCGCAACATGTCTTCTAAGGTCTTGATAGTTCTTTTAGTTTGACCATCTGTCGTAGGATGAAACGCCGTAATCATCTTTAAGGTAGTCCCCATTAGTTCCTGTAACTCTTGCCAAAACCGTGGTATAAATCTCGCATCCCTAACTGACACAATATCCTTTGGTACCGCGTGTAGCCATAACACATGCTTTCTGTACCCAAGAGCCAGTTGAATCTTACTCCATGTATCTTTCATTGGAATAAAATGAGCTGACTTTGTCAGACGATCAACGATTACCCAAATCATATTGTTACCCTGCTGAGTCCTCGGTAACCCCACAATGGTATCCATAAAAATCGATTCCCATTTTCATTCCGGTACCTCAACTGACTGAATCTTACCTTGTGGTCTTCGTTGTTCCCCATTTACCCTATGACAAGTCAAACACCTAGCCACAAATAATGCTACCTCTTTTTTCATACCGGACCACCAAAACGTCTTCTTCAAGTCATTATAGAGCTTGTCACCTCCCGGATGTACCGAATAAGGAGTGCAATGAGCCTCCGTCATAATAAACTTCTTCAACTCAGTATCATTAGGCACACACCACCTCCTATTGTATCGAACGCTCCCATCTGTATGGATAGATAATCTCGAAACTGTACTATTCCCTACCCTTGTCTTTCACTCCTGAATTTTGTGATCAAGTTCCTGTTTCTTTTTTATGTCATCATAAAGTTCAGGCTTGATAGTCAAATCATCGATGGCATCTCCCTTACGTATCATGAATCCCCATTTCAAACATCTTGTCCTTTAATTTCATCAATGACATGGCAGTGCATAGCGAATGCACACTCTTCCTACTCAAAGCATTTGCAACCATATTAGCCTTCCCCTCACGATAGACAATCTCCATGTCATAGTCCCAAATCAGCTCCATCCATCGTCTCTGACGCATGTTCAACTCCTTCTGAGTGTAGATGTACTTCAAACTCTTATGATCTGAAAACACCTTAAAGGTTTCGCCGTACAGATAGTGCCTCCAAATATTTAGAGCAAAGACAACCGCACCCAACTCCAAATCATGAGTAAGATAGTTCCCCTCATACGGTTTCAACTGCCTCGAAGCATAGGCAATGACCTTTCCATTTTGCATCAAAACACAACCCAACCCATTCTTCGAAGAGGCGGTATAAACCTCGAAGTTCTCACTTCCCTCAGGCAAAGCTAGAACGGGAGCTATAGTAAAACGCTCCTTTAATGTTTGGAACGCCGTCTCACAACTCCCATCCCAATGAAATCTGGTCTCTTTCCTCATCAAAGCTATCATAGGTCTAGTGATCTTAGAGAAATCTTTCACGAACGTCCTATAGTAACCAGCTAATCCCATGAAAGTCCGGATCTCAGCAACATTCTTCGGTGCTTCCCAATTTGAAACCGCCTTGATCTTACTAGGATCCACCAATACACCATCTTTAGAAATCACATGAGCCAGAAAGGCTACCCTTTCCAACCAGAACTCACACTTGGATAACTTAGCATATAGCTGATTATCTCGCAAAGTCTGCAGTACCAACCTCAAATGCTCCTCGTGATCTTCCTTAGTCTTAGAATAGACCAAGATGTCATCAATGAAGACCACCACAAACCTATCAAGTAATGGGCTGAAGATTCATTTTATAAGATCCATGAACACTGCTGGTGCATTAGTCAACCTGAAAGGCATCACCACATACTTATAGTGACCATACTACGATCGGAAAGCTGTCTTAGGAATATCCTCATCTGCAATCTTTAATTGGTGATAACCCGACCTCATATCAATCTTGGAAAACACTCCGGCTCCACTTAACTAGTCAAAAAGATCATCAATCCTCGACAAAGGATACCTTTTCTTCACAATAACATGGTTTAGCTCTCTGTAATCGATACACAACCTCATACTGCAGTCCTTCTTTTTCAGGAATAGAACTGGTGCACCCCAAGGCGATACACTAGGCCAGATGTATCCCTTATCCAACAACTCGTTCAGTTACTTCTTCAACTCCTCCAACCCTTTTGGTCCCATACGGTACGGGGCCTTAGATATAGGTACCATCCCCGATTTAAGCTCAACACTTAAATCAATGTCCCTCTTAGGAGGTAATCCTGGTCTCTCCTCCAGAAAGACATCACCGAACTCACTAACCACTGGTATCTCTGCTGACGGCTCCTCTACTCGAGTATCCCTCACATGGCAAAGGATCATAGGACACCCCTTTATCAAACATGACTTTAAAGTCATTACTGCAATCATCTTCACCTTGGGTTTTACAACAAACCCCCGATATGACACTTTGACTCCCTTAGGCCCCTTTAAAGAAACTTTTTTTGACGACAGTCTATCTTGGCCCCATACTTACCCAACCAATCCATCCCAACTATGACCTTAAACCCATCCATAGGAAACTCAAGCAAATTAATTGGTAAGTCCACTTGCCCAACCACCATAGACACCCCTTAATACAACTTATTACAAGACATCCACTCCCCCGATGGTATAAACACATTATCTTTTACCATCTCATATTTTCCCAAACCCATGGGTAAGGAATGACCCCTAGACACAAAAGAATATGTTGCCTCTGAATAAAACAAAACGAAAGTCGGTGTATTATTAACAAAAAAAGTACCAGTGACAATGTGTGCATCATCCTCAGCTTCCTATTTGCCCATCACGAAGAGTTTGCCACTGTTCTTCTGACCTCCTCCCTGGACCGTAGTCGCTGATGTAGTAGGCTTAGCCGCCGAATTATGAGTCATACTTTTATGCGAGCGATTATAGGATCCACCATTGTTGCGGTTATAGCCGCCATTGTTGTTGCCCTGACTTCCCTGGTTATTCCATGACCCAGCTGGCCTGTTACTCGCCAAACTCCGCCTCGAAGCTTGCGAGTAATTCCCCCTGATAAGATCTCGGAAAGCCTCCTCCTCCCCTTACAGTACTCGTACACTCATCCGTTTGTGCCATGACCCACCACAGTTGTAGCATAGAAAGGTTGAGTTGTCGCTCGTACTCTGACCACCTCTTCCCCATGCACAAGATCCCCCACCATAGCTAGACCCTCCAGAATAAGTTCTAGCTTGGTTGTGGTTACCCTGCTTGTGACTTGGTTGGTTTCCACCTTCACTCTCAGCTTTCCTCTTCTCAGTACCCTTTTCCCGGGCCTCCTTGGTCATATCAACCAACCTCTCAGCATGCCCCACTCACTCATAGACATCTTTCAGATCAAAGATCACCCCGGCTAGTAGCTTTTCCATAATCGTCAATGCTAGCCCTCTCTCAAAGCGAAGAGCCAAACTCTGTTGACTCAACCGCATGTCTTCCGCATAGCGTGACAACTCAATGGGCCTGTGATAATACTCAGTGACAGTCATGTTGTCGGTCATACTAAAGGTATCAAACACAGCCCTCAACTTTGCACTGATTTGCTCCGGAACGAAGTGGTCCCTCATCGCCCTCTTGAACCTTGCCCAAGGAATTGCAGGTTAGCCCAAATTCCTATAGCATGCCCGTGCTCCTTCCCTCTCATTGTGTCACCATACCCCAGCCTCATCTCTTAGATAGAACGCAGCCTGTTCTACCATCATCTTCTTCGGACAATGAACCACTTCAAACACACTCTCCATCTCCCGGTGCCAGTTGTCGAGCAGTTTAGGCTCGTTGGTGCCCTCATAAGTGGTAGGGTTAAAGTGGGAAATGGTGGTGCTCAAACGGGATATATTCACCAGTTTCTCCCCCTTTTCCCCCACGTTCTTGAGTGCCTCAGTGAGCGCCTCTTGCTGCTCAATCATCCTAGCCATCTCATCAAGGCTCATCTCCGAAGCCTAGAGGTAAGCGGCTGATCTCTTTGGTGACATTTTGAGCTGATATAACCAAGACAAATGTAAGCACATAGCCTACGGCTCAAAACAAATATCACATCCGCCAAATAGATACTCGGTCGAGTACCAGAGGTACTCGGTTGAGTACGAGCTACTCGTTCGAGTATGATGACTACTCGGCCGAGTACTCCGACTCCAGTAGCTGATCAAAAATTCACATAAAGCATACTCGGTCGAGTACCTTACATACTCGGTCGAGTACCGTGCATATTCGGTCGAGTACTGCCTCTACTCAGCCGAGTTGGCATATTCCAGTAGCTACTGTCAAATGCACAAGTACCCTTACTCGGTCGAGTACCTACCCTACTCGGCCGAATCATGCCAAAAACGATTTCCCCACCACACAACCAATAAATATAAGTACTTAAACACAAAGCAACAGCCTATTAACATGTTTCTATACCTTGAATGATAAAACACAAACAACCAATCATACACATTATGCCTTTATATATCATATCCATTATTCCACAACATATGCATTCAATTCATGTCATACCATCTCGAACCACAACATGCTCATCCATTCTATTCATACACGGATATATACAAACAGACATCGATCCCCAAGACACACCCCGTAGTGACTGGTTCGAATTTGTGTGGGCAACTTGCGGTTTCGAGACGTCTCTCAAACCTTTGCGGTAGCTCCAAACAATTCCTACCCGGGTTCATTTTAGTTAGACACCCTATGTTCATTTTGTTCATTGGTTTTAGGTTCCAAAATTGTCGTTCTGATACAAATTTATAACACCCCCATACACCAAGATGCCTTACTAAGAACCACCTTAGCATATTAAGGTGCTACCATCTCGGTTGCCTGAGTTAAAGTATATCAAATAGACCATCAAAGAACATTTATTAAAAGTACAAAAATATTTAATCAAATACAAGCCAAAGTGAAACCAAAACTGTTTAAAACTCCAAAACAAACCACAAGAAACTAATGTTCAACCGAGAGCGGAAGCTAGCTAAGTAAAGGTGATGACTCGGCCCCATCCGTAACCCGCGAGCTACAAACACATCTATTACCTGCTAAACCAACTGCTCACTATCTCCGAATGGATCACCACAGTTTTGAAAACAATAAACGGGGTCAGTTAACTGCCTAACCAAAATAAGAATAAGAAGTCACAGATACACAATCCAATACAAACTGTAGTAACCATCCTCCAAACTCCAATAGTAACCAGGAACCGACTACACACCGAATTGTGTAGCCCTGCCAGGTTACCCATCGCAACAGGTAACCCACACCGCCAGTGGGGGACCGCAACCTTGGCTACCAAATCCCCGCTCATCGCAACAAGCGAACCCATATCATTAATGTGCACATCCCCCTTGTGACGGGAGCCACAAGGGGTGAACATGGGGTTGGAACCATCTCCCAAAAATGGTCCCATAACAACAATACCAATCAAAAATATAATCTCAATCCAAACGATACATGGTATACAATCAACCATAACCAATCTTATATCAATTATATAATCAACTGAGTAGGAAAACTCTACCTTATCGCAATCCAATCAAGGCACAACAAATCACGCTAGAAAGCCTCCTCTACGAAGTCCTCACCTATTATGATATCATACTATCAATGTACTACACATAAAATGACTAATCCCCCAAAACCCCCAATCGCCCAATTAGGGTTTGTAAATTATAACCAAAATACATTAGTGACAAAGGGTAAAACACTTACTGATCGAATTGGCGCGGAAAGAGAAATGAAAACCCCCAAATCTATGAACCCTGGCCTTGGAAATGATTACGATGATTGGAGAGCAGTGTTACGTCGTTTAGAGTTAAGAAAAGTGATTAAGAACTGATTATAAAATGATTAAGCCGATAACACGACTTATGTATACTTCTTCAATTATCTTAATCAAAACCGCGGAAACTAACCCGTCAGACCGGGTACTTAGTCAAGTACCTGGTGTACTCGGCCGAGTACGGCCTACTTTGTCGAGTTCCTCACAACTCGGCCGAGTGCGCCCAAAACACTAGCCTATTTAAAAGCACTCGACCTACTATGGACTTCTCGACTGAGTAAGCTAAGACCAGAAAACCGTAGTATTACAACAAGGATTTTGTGGATATCTTACTTGGTGTTCAGAAGGAAAACCTGAATGCTCTGCCAAATGAATGCATCAAAGCTATTATACTGGTATGTACAGATATACCTACTTTCATTCAATTCATTATACCTTAAATTGGGTCATTTTTAGTCGAGGGTTTTGGGTCAGGTCAATATTAGGTCCAACAAAGATCGACCCCAGGCCAGCTATGGCCTATGGCGCCTATGGGCCAGTTCCGATTTCCTGTCATATTTGGGTTACATATATATTTTCAATAAAAAAAAAGGGTAAAACTGCTTACATTCAACTCCATTCTTGAGATATTGTTGCTAAAATGTGTGATTCTATGAAGGATATATTCGAAGCTGGAACCGACACAACGTATACTCTGCTATAATGGACAATGGCAGAGCTGAACTACATAAAGCAGCTATAAAATGAGGTAAGAGAAGCAGTTAGGCCAAAACCAATGGTAGACGAAGACGATCTACCAAAGCTGAACTACATAAAGTAGTGATAAAGGAGACACTTAGGCTACATCCTCCACTTCCGATATTACTAATTAGAGAATCCTCCAAAGATGTCAAAGTACACGGCTATGACATTGCAGCAAAGACATAGTAATTATCAAAATGTGGGCCATACAAAGAGACCCGACTTAATGGGAAGATCCAGACATGCTCAAACAGGGGCGGCCCATAGCATGTGCAATTCGGTTCTCGGAACCGGGGCCTAAGCTTTTTTTGGGGGCTCATCTGGAAGGAAAACAGGTACAAATATTTGCAAACGTTGATGGTTTGAGCTGATGCATGTGTGACGCAGCGGTAGAACAATTAACCATCAAGTATATGTTTTGGGTATAAGGTCCCAAGCTCGATTCCCAGTAGTTTATTTTTTGTATTAGACTCTTAAAAGTTTGTTCTTAAAAGTATACGTTGTAAGGATTCTCCATTTTTGCCTAACTTCTCCTATCTTACCACTTATAACTCTTAAAAGTTTCTTCTTCTCCATTTATTTCACTTTTATTAGACATCATTTTTGCTTCAAACTTTTGTTTTTAATCTCACTCATGCATGTTTCTTCTTGAGAGTTTAAAAAATTGTATTTACTATTTGAAACAAATCCATCATTTTAGTGTAGTAATGTAAATGGCTTATTAACTTTATCAAAATTATTCTCGAATAAATAATTTCATTGATCATGTAAACATTCTTTTCAAATGAACGATTTTCACACATATTTATTTTACTACGAATGACGCGCCTAAACTTCTCCATTTTTTTCTTGTAGCTTTATTTCTCAAATTCTCTCTAAATGTGTAAATAAGCTAAATGAAAAGAAAATGGAAGGAATCTCTATTTACAAATAACAAGATAGTAAACATATTGTAATGAGGTACGGAGTAATGCTTATAGATCGGAATCAACACCTATACGCGTTTAATTACTTTTACCGCACTTGAGATCTTAAAAACGTCACCTTTGATTATAATTAAATAGCCTCAAACATTATGTTTGTATTTTATATGGTACTATAAAAAGTATACGATAAATATCGCAAGGGCTTTTATCTAATATTTGAACAGGCCACCATATTTCACCAGCCGCCCGTGTGTTTAAACCCGAGCGCTTTTTGAAGTCTTCAATGGACATTAAGGGAACAAGAGTTGACTTCAATTGGATTCCATTCAGAGGAGGTAGAAGAGATTGCCCTGGTATCTCTTTTGCCTTAGGTAGTGCTGAACTGACGTTAGCGAATCTTGTCTATAATTTTGACTGGAAATTACCTGATGGAGCAGAATGTAATCCTTCTAATGTGCCTAAGCATCCGAGACTTATGTCAACAGGCGAGATCCTCTCATCGCCTTCGCAATTCACAACTAAGTACTTTTGCACCTATAATGATCAATTGATCATGTATGAGGGATGATTTGTAGCCTGTATGTTGTATACATTCTGTTTGGGCCAAATTCTACGCATTGGGCCAGCAAGAAGTTAGGTCCATTAAGACCTATGCGTTTGATTGGGCTAAGTAAACTAATGGCCTTGAGGAGCCTGTAAGCTGGAATCAAACAGGCGGATTCATGGAGAATAAGGAGAACAGGGTTTTAAACAGCAGATCATGGGCTGTCAACAAGAAGAAACCGAGCAAGGGTAGGATTCGGCTTAACTTGCTGCGCAAGCGACCTAAACCCTATGAGGGTTTAGGTCATATATATATATATATATATATATATATATATATATATATATATATATATATATATAAAACATGACAAAGAAGGGAGAAAGATCATTCATACACACATACGAAAACCCTACATATTGTGCTAGCCAGAAAAGTCGTGTTGCCATATTTGTACTCGTCCTCCATATTAAAAGCTAGTGCAATCCTTGGAAGGGTACCGTCCCTTCCCGCGGTCATTTCCCATGTTGGATTTTCCGCGTCACCAAATCTCTCGTGTCAAGCTTTATTTACATTCTTGTTTGTTCACTCGTCAACCATACAAACTACGTAATTCACATAGAATGCATAAGACCACTTTGACCTAGTTTAACCTAATTTGGTAGAAAAATACCAAAATAGTTTGGCGCCAATCGTGGGGCATAGTGGTCAGCATCGTTAACTACTAAGTACAGAATGGACGGAAGCAAATACACATCATCAGCATCACCAGCCGGGTCAGGAAGTAATATGGCCATTGATACCACCAAACCCCATCCAGAATCCAGTTTCAGCGGCTGAAACTCAGGCACCCGGACACACATCAAGAGTCACACCCGTAGCTAAAGTCACCTTACCTCCCAAGACTCCTACTGTAGGGGCACACTCCAAGTCGGATAAGGGAACAGGAAGCACGAGTCTCACCCCACCACCAAGTCCAACACAAACTCTGCTTAACGGCATGGATAATTTGCAGAGAGTAATGGAAAGCATGCGGGAAGAACAAAGAAAGGCAGAAGCCCAAGAAAAAAGGATAAATAGGGAGCTCTGGGCGCAGATAGACCTTCTGAAGCAGCAATCAAATGCATCGGTAACAACTGAGGGTGAGAACCAGGCCTCGGCAGTGGAGCCCATGCTGGGGGCATCAGGCAGCAGGAGTTAGCCGCGACCGATTCCAGCTGAGTTAGTGACCAGATTAGATCTAGCAGCAGTCTCGACGGGACAGAGGATAGTCCCACAAGGGCTAGGATACCTCACACCAGATAGTTGGCAGCCTGCCAGCAATATAGAAACGGTAATAGGTAATATTCCAATCAATAATTTCGTTATTACTAACCAAACACCTGGTGCAGGATCCATAGGCAGTCCGCAAGTAAGATGGCACCAGGGGACACTTATGACATCAACCCCACTGGATAACACGCAAAACCAGAATCCTAGGGAGCTCTGGCCTAGAAGTAGTGTCCAGAATCAGCAGATAACTGGCAGCACAGACTCAGGTGGCCTGACGAACAAGCAGTACATAGAGTTAAGATAGATGCTGAGCAGGGTCCCAGGGATGCTGCCTCCACTTGAGAAGGCAGCGCCTGACAGCTACGCAAACTTACCATTCGTGCACGCGATATCGATTGTCGCCATGCCAAAGGGATTAAACAACCCAAACATGACTCTCTTTGACGGCACAACGAACCCCTTTGATCACGTGTGCCAATATAAACAAAAGATGATGATAGTAACGGCCATTGGGCATGTAAAGGAAGCTTGCATGTGTAAGGGGTTCAGAATTACATTGTCGGGGCCAGCACTCCGATGGCTCGTAAGTCTACCTAATAGGTCGATATCCACATTTGCCGATTTGGTAATTGCGTTCACTCAACAGTTTGCTAGCTGCCGGAAGCCACAAAACCATACTGGCTACTTATACCGAATCGTCCAAGGTGCCAACGAGACCATTGTAGAATTCAACACCAGGTTCAATAATGAAAAGGTGGCAGTACGAGAGTATGATGTGTCAACAGCGGTGGAAGCATTCAGGAGGGGCTTACACCACGAGTCAGACCTATATAAGCAGGTGACTATGCACCCTTGCCATAGCTTTGAGGTAGTGCAAGAAAAGTCTACAGCAGCAATCAGACTGGAAGAAGATATGCTTGTTAGAGCAAGTTTACCAAGCACGCCAAGCATATCCAGTACGTCGGCCATAGAGAAATCAAGCAGAAAGCAGTCCGTCGGGAAGAAGGAGGAGTGATACAAACCATATGGTAGGGGAGTCAATAGAATTGACAACAGAGAAGAAAATTAGCAACTCCCTATGCTGGCAGAATATGGATTCACAACTGGCGTCGGAGGAATTCTGAAAGCGCTCAAGGAAATGGGAGAAGGAGTAAGGTGGCCTAGACCACCAGTGGAAGGACAATCCTGGAGGAAAGATAGCAAGAAGAAGTGCGAGTTCCATCATGACATTGGACACACTACGGAGGATTGCTACACTTTACGCAGAGAGATCAGGCGCCTATACGAGCAAGGAGAGCTGAGCCACCTATTACCACATGGGGGCAAGCAGCAAGATAAGGTGGATTCCACAAAACAGGTTAAGCCTTCCACACTACCTACATGCACGAAAATAATAAACATGATAATAGGCGGCTCAGACCTAAGCGGACTGACATATTCGGCGGCAAAGAGACACGCCACCGAAACTAAGGGTGACAGGCCAGAGACCTCCTGCAGAATTTCCCACAGCGACCTGCCCCCTGTCGCCTTCGACGAGGAAGATGTCCACGACAGCCACGAGCACCACGATGCATTTATCATAACATTGTCAATGGCCAATTGTACGGTTAGGAAGGTTCTGGTAGATACTGGCAGCTCGGTCAATCTAATCATGCTGAAAACTATAAAAAACATGGGGTTTAGCGAGAAGGACTTGCAAAAGAAGACCATCCCACTTGTGGGATTCAGTGGAAAACAGCTAACTCACTAGGAGAGATCGTGATCCCAACCTATCCATGAAGAATCAATAAGCAAGTAAGATACTTGGTCATCGATGGACCATCTACCTATAACGTTATCCTCGGAAGACCATGGTTGCATCTAATGAAGGCACTCCCCTCAACGCAGCATCTATGTGTGAAGTTCCCTACACCCTGGGGAGTAGAAAATATACGTAGAGATCAGAAGGAAGCCAGAGATTGCTATAAGAAGGCACTGAAATGCACAGCCAGTCCTCCGGCATAGCAATTACAGAAGAAGCACGTCCAGGACGAATACATTGAGCCCCCAGCCGAGGAGCTAGACCAAATCAACCTGGACGGGCTGCACCCAGAAAGAACGGTGCTAATAGGGGCAGGGTGCACAAGTGACCTCAAGCAACACCTAATCAAGTTCATGCGTGCTAACATGGATTGTTTCGCCTGGTCCCATGACAACATGGTAGGGATAGACCCATCTATCATAACACATAAGCTTAGTGTAGATCCAAGATGCAAGCCTATCCAACATAGATGGAGAAAATTCGCAGCTGAAAGAAACAAGGTGATCAACCAGGAGGTGGATAACCTGGTAGAAGCAAACAAAATAAGAGAGGTAAAATATCCAGAGTGGCTATCAAACGTGGTGGTAGTGCCCAAAAAGAATGGGAAGTAGAGAGTATGTGTAGACTTCACCGACCTCAACAAATCATGCCCAAAGGATCCCTTCCCGCTACCACATATTGACGCAATGGTAGACGCCACAGCCGGGCACAAGATGCTAACAGACCTGGACGCCTGGAGTGGCTACAACCAAATCAAGATGGATCCAGACGACCAAGAGAAGACAGCATTCATGTCAGAAAGAGGTATATACTGCTACAATGTTATGCCCGTTGGCTTAAAGAATGCAGGATCTACATATCAAAGGTTGGTCAACCGGATGTTCAAAGAACAAATAGGAAGAACTATGGAAGTATAAATTGACGACATGGTGGTAAAGTCGAAAAAAACCAAGGATCATATACGACATCTGGCAGAAACATTCATCACACTCAGAGAATACAAAATGAAGTTGAACCCCTCCAAATGCACCTTTAGAGTCTCAGTCGGGAAGTTCTTGGGCTACATAGTAACTCAAAGAGGAATAGAAGCCAACACGGAGCAAATAAAGGTGGTACTACAACTAGAGTCACCAGAAAAGCCAAAAGACGTACAACGGCTAGCAGGAAAGATAGCAGCTCTTAGTAGGTTCATCTTGAGATCCTCAGACAAATGGAGGTTATTCTATAACATATTGAGGAAGAGCCAAAGATTCGAGTGGACCCCAGAGCACGAGCAAGCGTTCAGAGAGCTGAAGCATTATCTCAGTACCCCACCACTGCTATCAAAACTGGAGCAGAAGAACCATTGTTCCTTTACTTAGCCGTCACAGAGGTGGCGGTAAGAGCGGTCCTAGTCAGGGAGCAGGATAAGGAGCAACGACCAGTCTACTACGTAAGCAAGTCTCTGCTGCCAGTAGAGACCAGGTACACATCTCTCAAAACACTGGTACTTGCACTTGTAGTTGCATCTTACAAACTGCGCCTTTACTTTGAGTCCCATACTATACATGTTGTGACTAACTACCCACTAAAATCTATAATGAGGAAGCCTGAGTTACCAGGACTAGCTACTGTTTTTTTTGTTGTTGTCTTGTATATCTTGTACATTTGGACTTTTCGGACTTTGTTTTGGGCGAGAGCCCTCAGTTTGATGTGTATATCATCCTTTGGTTGTGTATATAATGGCCTGAGTACCTTTTGCTACTGGGTGTTTGTCGTTCCTGCAGGTTAGCTTAAAAACAGGTTTGGTAGGTGATGTTTTGTGCCGTCATGCTGCCGAAATTCACATAGAAATTACACGCAAAACATATAGCATATAGGTGGTTTAAATTGCGCAAAATGAAAAAAGGTAAAAAAAAAAGTGCCCGAAAATGAGCAAAAATGACCAAAAATGACAAAAAAAAAAGCTTAGAAATGCGCAAAAATGCCCAGAAAGGAGCAAAATGACCGGACAGTAGGGAGGGCTACCCCCTAAAAAATAAAATTAAAACAAATGTATAAGTGTGAAAAATGACAAAAATGCCCATAAATGAGCAAAAAGTCCGGACAGTAGGGAGAGCTACCTCCTAAAAAAAATTTAAAGGAAATGTTTAAGTGTGAAATATATTGAAAAGAGGAGTGAAATGATTCCCCTAAAAAAGAAAAGAAATAAAAATGAGTAAGTGTGCGCGTTTGGCGAGAATGTTGATTTTGTCTCGAAAAGCGAACCCGAAAAGGATTAGGAACATAAAATTTGGTAATTTTGACGAAATTATCAAAATAAGATCCTATAGGAATAAGAAATCATAGTTAAAAGCAAAATAGGAAAGAATCATGGCTGGCAGTACGGAAAAGGACCTGGGGAAGAGGCGCAGCAGGAGCTGTGACTCTTCGAAGGGGCGCAGTAGATGCTGCATCATTTCTCCAGGTTGTCAGTCCTCGACAGAATTTAGGAAACAACGAATAGTATAAATAGAGGTTTCAGGTGAGCTTTTATTCACATAATTCCTTCTTCTTTCTTCCGTCTATTACATAAAACTCACATATTCTCTCAAAAGATTTCCAAAATCATGGATGCCTTTGAAAACCGTCTAAACGAATGGACAGATGAGTTTACAAACATTGAGAAACACGACATGGGTGCTTTTAATTTAGGATCGATTTTGAGTCTCAAGTTAGTGAAAGTGGTGAAGCCTTTCTTGGATGCTTGTCTTGAGTATTGGGACCCGAATTTTCATGTATTTGCCTTTCCTGGAGGCGAAATTTATCCTTTTCCTGAAGAAATAGCTGCGGTTGGAGGATGGGACCCAGAAAATGTACCAGCTATACCCCCCAGGTCTCAAGGATATAAAAATAAATTTAGGGACTTGCTTGGATTGACCAAGGCTTAGGTGGACCGTCTTGTAACCTCAAAAGGTGTCCGTATGTTTGACTTTATCGATCGATTTATAAATAAGGAGGACCCTACTATTTCTTATGTTGCGAGGCGCAGGGCCTTCGGGTTTTGTTTACTTCATTGCTATGTCCTTCGAGGACATGTTGACGAGGATATGAGAGGTGATACTTGTTTTCTGAGCCTAGTGGAACAAATGGAGCTACGCAAGAGCCCAGCATGCCTAGTCTTATTAGGGGAGACCATTCTTGGTTTAGATAATAGAAAGGCCAACCGCGAGCTTCCTTATTTGGGAAGTCCCGTCATTCTGCAGGTAAGAACCATTTTTTTCCCACCGTGTTTTTATTATTTTTTCTTTTACTTCGTTTTTTTTTTCTATTTTTTGTTGTTTTTTTTATTGCTTTTTTTTTATTTTTTCCGATTTTTTGGTCGATACATGGGTATTAATTCCCGTCCCCCTTTTTTGCAGGTTTGGTTGATGGAACGGCTACGGTTGATCAAGCCCCCAGTTAATGTGCCAGGATATCATGCTCGATCAATTGCAATGCGAACAAGGCTATACATGGTGGACTTCACTCGGGTATGCAACTACTGGGAATAAGTTGAAGAGTGAAGGTGGCCCCTTGATCCGATGGATTGTGCCATGGTGGCATCTCAAGTCAGTCTCTGGAGTCTCGTCTTTGGATCCGACACGGTCAGTACGTGTCCCTGGCTTGGAATTCATAGTTTGCATTTTTCCCGAGAGATTGATAAGGCAAGTGGGCCTTAGGCAGAAAATTCCGAAGTTGGATACCGTTCCTCAAACTGCATTGGCACATACTTCGGAGGCTTGTCGGGAATGGGTAATTCGGTGGGCCTAGAGGAACATGTGGTTTATACCAGTTCTTGTTGGCTCCTTATGGGTATCTGACTCATATTTGCAATGGAGAAAGGCTGGTACTCCTGAAGAACGTGAGAAACTGAGGAGCACGAGCCCGTGGATTACAAGATCCACGAAGTAGCAAAGGAGAACCTAAAGTACTTGACTGAGGAGGAAGAAGAGGCCGAATTCTGAGTCGCTCGTCCGCTAAAGAAACCGAAAACCGCTTCTTCCATGGAGATGGTGATGGATCGAAATAGTAAGGCTAGACCACGAGAGCGACCGTTAGTGATTAGGTCGGAGATAGCGCAAGAGCACCCGGCTCGTGGTCGAGACAATGAATATGACAAGGGTGACAAAGGCAAAGGGAAATGGAAGAATAGCCTTAGTCATTTATTATAGTATTATTAATTATTATTTAAGTTGTAACAAATGGCGGGGTTTTTAGAATCCTAGCCTAGCACTTATTTTCAGCATTTTATTTTTAATGTATTTGGCATATTATTACTATTTATGGAACAATGAATAAAATATATATTGGTTAAGAAACTGTTGTGATTTTCTTTTATTATTCTTGTCGAATTTCAAATGAAAATGCAAATGTCCTTCTATTTACATTAATATAATGGGTTGTATTCTGTGAAGGATTGCCTACGTATTCATTACAAAAAATGAAATCAAACCCTGTGCGTAGTTCGAGTAAATATAAAAGAATAACTGTCCAAAGCAAGAGCTTGTAATGAACTTTAGAAAAATAAGCATGTGCTTTACTTACTCGTAAGGGAAGTACAATTCAATTTATTTGATGATATGAGGACGTCGAAATGTCAAAATGCAAGAGCATAGTGACAAGCTTTTTTTCAACGGGCCTAAGGCCATTTTTATTTCGTGTCGCATAAGCGGCACGTGGGTTACGCGTGGCGCGTTTTCTGTCCTATGCTAAGGGTAGTATCGTTTCACTTGGTCTAGGTTGGTTGGGTTAACAAATTCATTCCCATCTAGGTCTGTAATCCTAACCGCACCCCCCGAGAGTATGGACTTGACTAAGAAAAGTCCGGCCCAGTTGGGTTTAAACTTTCCTCGTGGATCGACAGGTAGCAGAGCTATGACTGATTTGAGCACCAAATCTCCTTCTTTGATGTTCCTGGGCTTAACCCGTTTATTAAAGGCTCGTTTGATACGTGCCTGATATGTCTACACATTATGTAACGCGTGCAACCTTCATTCATCCAAGAGAATGAGTTCCTCATATTGATCCCTATTCCATTCAGCTTCTGTGATTTGACTTTCGAGCAAAATGTATAGGGATGGGATTTCTAATTCAACTGGTTACACAGCTTCCGTGCCGTAAGTTAAAAAGAAAGGAGTAGCCCCAGTGGGCGTCCTGACTGATGTGCGATAACCCCGTAGCGCGAAAGGTATCTTGCTAGGCCAATCTCGATAATTGTCGATCATTTTCTTGAGGATCATGACGACATTTTTATTAGCTGCCTCCACCGCGCCGTTAGTCTGGGGTCTATAAGGCGAGGAATGGTGGTGTTTGATTTTATATTTCGCTACAATTGTGCAACTTCGACCTGGAAATGTGACCGGTTGACGCTGATGATCTCATGTGGGCAACTATATCGACAGATGATATTGGTTTGTATGAACTTGGCCACATGTTTAGCTGTAAGAGCAGTGTAGGATGCTGCCTCGACCCATTTAGTAAAATAGTCGATAGCTACTAAAATGAAATAGTGACCTCTTGTTCCAGCTGGAGTAACCTTCCCAATGATGTCTATTCCCCAAGCGGAAAGTGGCGAAGGAGATGTCATGGTGTAGAGCATTGAGGGAGGGACATGTTGCACATTCCCGAAGATCTGGCAGTTGTGGCAATGTCTGACGTATTTAATACAATCTGACTCCATTGTCGTCAAGTAATATCCTAGACGCGTGATTTTCTTTGCCATCATGGGTCCACTCATGCGAGGTCCGCATTCTCCATCGTGAACTTCTTCCATCACTTTATGTGCTTGTGAATGATCAAGGCAACACAAGTCGACACCAAGAGGTATTCTTTTGTACAATTCTCCTGCATGAGGAGGTATTGAGAGGCTAATAGGTGTATGGCGTGTTGTCCCCTCTTATCCATATCTGGTGGGTATATACCATTAAGTTTAAAGTTTAGTATGGCTTGGAACCAAGGTTTCTCTAGGCTTTCCACTTCATGTGTAAGGAGGTGTACGTAGGCCGGTTCCGACCGCCGTTCGATGCATAAAGGCATTTCAACCATGTTTTCTGGCATATTAATCAAAGATGCAAGTTTGCAAGAGCGTCTGCAAATTAATTCTCTTCACGAGGTAGGTGTAGATAGGTGACCTGATCGAAGAATTGGGCAACTTGGTCTATCCTAGCCTGATAGGGTGCTAGATTTTGACTTCGAATTTTCCAAGATCCTGTAACTTGGTTAATGATCAAGGATGAGTCTCCGTGAACTCAAGATTCTTAATGCCTAAGCTCACTGCTGCTTGTAGACCAATGAGGCAAGCTTCATACTCTGCTGCATTATTTGTCACCTCGAAGTCGAGTTTGACAGAAAGTGGTGTATGCTCGCCTTCAGGAGAAATGAGCAACACTCCTATTCCAAACCCTCTTAAATTTGATGATCCATCAAAATAAAGATCCCAAGAGTCTACACTGATCTGTAAGATGTCCTCGTCTGGAAATGACCATGTGGCTATTGCTTGGGTATCGTCGATAGGATTATCTGCGAAAAATTAGGCAACGGCGCGCCCCTTTATGACATTCAAAGGTACGTACTTGAGATCAAACTCCAAGAGCATTAAGGTCCACCTTGCCAAACGTCCGTTGAGAACGGGTTTCTCGAAGAGGTATTTGACGGGATCCATTTTAGAATACACCTTGACAGAGTAGCTAAACATGTAGTGGCGTAGCTTCTTTGTCGCCCATGACAGGGTTGTCGTATACCTATCAAAAATAACTAACTAAACTAACTATATAGCTAGGGAAGTCAGGTCGATCTACTCAGGGAGGCAAGATATATGTAAGAGTCCGTCTATTTGGTCACAAATGAGGGGTTTGTAATTGGTTTTCTAAACTAAAAGATTTAAAGGAAGAGAAGTAAGGAAAGAGCAATAAAGACAGAAAATGAGAATAAACTATCAATAGAGAGGGGACATGTCAGGATTTCGGTTCACTACGGTAGTCCAGTGACTCAACTGTAAATAACTTAGATAAATTACTGTGAGACGGATATGGAAAGGTCCTTTCGGTCCACTTTCTACCCTAGATTCCCACTAACTTAACTTTCGTCCTCGTCAGGGTAGTCTACTGTTCATAGCAGGCCTATTTAGTCGAATCTTCCGATCCAGGATTAAATTTAACCAGATTAAAAGGGTGACTCAGAAGCGTGCACTCAACTAAGTCGGTAAATACAGTTATATTGCTATGGGGACAGAGTCTCACAATTAATTCATCTAACCTATTTACTATATCGTCACATTTCTACCGTAAATCCCCTAATCCTAACATGAAACAAACTAACATTAAGCATAATGAAACAATAATTAAATTGCATAAAAGATATTAGGGCAGAAAATTAAAGAAACAAAACGAGTAATTAAGATGAATAAATGAAAGATTAAAAATAAAAGAGAGTAAGGGATTACAATCGCAAGAATCCGGCATAAAGAACAACTAAATACGAGCGAGTAAATCGGAAAGCAAAAGTTACAGTGAAAGAGAGAAAGCAACGTAGTGTTTACAGTGAAAGATGAATGATAAGATAAAAACTGAATGCTAATGACCTAGTTATTATGCGTTTAAATAGAAAAATTACTAAGTCCACTAACGAAAAACAAGTTCACGGACTAATTAAAGCCCATGAAAGACAAAACCACTCGATCGAGCAGTCTGAAACAGCTCGATCGAGTACTTCTCCAAGTAATCTACTCGATCGAGTAGAATTGTTACTCGATCGAGTAACTCCTAATTCCAGCTCTATTGGATCGAGTAATATACTACTCGATCGACCATTTCCAGCCATAGAAACCACTCGATCGAGCAATAAAATAGCTCGAACGAGTATTCTTCCTCCAAAACAGCTCAAACTCGTAACCGACTGCCTCGTAAACCGTGCCTTCACGCATCCCAATGCAAGATCTCACTCTGAAAATTCCGTCTCCTCAAAATGCATGCAAAAAGGGACGAAAATGGTACGATTCCACTACTTTTACGTTCATTCCTACAAAATGGGTAAGACGAACCAAAGTAGCCAACTTGGGGGCAAAATGCAATATAAACAATACGAAAGTACATAGAAATACGTGCTAAAATAGGCTAAAAAGACTATACAAAATGCACGTATCAAATCTCCCCAAACCAAACCTTTACTCGTCCTCGAGTAAACTAAAATGCATCTAATGGAACTGAAACGAAAACTCAGAGCTAACTTAACTTGTCTACTTGAACCAATTTAATGCAACAAAAATTAACAGCTATAGCTAAGCAGTCAATACGCAAACGAGTTATTATATGTAGCAAAGGGTGAATATTATATGTAAAAGAGAGAAAGAGAAGCAGTCACTCACCTAACTGTGACCTACATAGCATGTATGCAACAAAAATGAAAGACGATTCAAGTACTAATGCACACAATCCAACCAATAGTGTCCGTCACAGCCGAGGGCTTACAAATGATATGGGAATAGTGAGGGTCAGGTGAGAAAAGGCAAAACAAGTTATGGTAATGTGGAGGTAAAAACGTCAAGCAAGTTCCTAACAGGACCATATAAGACCGTTCGAATCTCAACCAACTGAAAAATTAAGTACAAGTGCCCCTCATTTGGCACACAACTCACCACCCATTTACACTATCTTCTCAAAAATATGGAATAAAACGGAGGAGTGAGACTGTCACAATATAAAAGTGAACACAGACGGACTCAAAATCAAACCAGCTCAAAAATTTTCCATTTTTCCTTCTCTGGTTACTTCACTGTATAACATGATTTCCTCATTTTTTTTCATTTTATTTTTTTCTTTCTTTTTCTCTTTTCACGTTTTTTTTTTCTTTTCAATTTCAATTTTTTTTTCTTTTTCTCCTTTCTTTATTTACACCAACTCCAATCAAAATGATACGGGCCAAACTGCAGACGGAAAATCATACCACAAAAGACATACTAAACTAGCTCGACTAGGCAGGCTCAGTTTGGGATGTAGCTAATGGGTCAAAAAGGCAAGTTTTGGCTTATGTGGAGCTAAATGGGTGAAAAATATAAGAAAAGGGGAAAATTTGCAAGCACCTCCCTGCATGTGACACCGACCACAAACCCGAATGTGTGCATTTGACAAGAAATCGAATGTCATAAAAGTGCAAAAATGATAAACATGCTATGCAAGGAGTACTACTCTCAAATTCCTAATGAACTGGTCATGAATTTCACCAGTTATGGGCTTTAAAACTCAGAAATTATAAGTAGCTTGCCGATTTATCAGGTCAAGTCTAAACAGTCAGCTATATTTGAAAAAAAACTCGTAGACTATGCGTATGACAAAGCTAATAACCGTCGATAAAAGTGCAAGGCTCAAGTAAAATGACAAGTTAAAATGCAGTATCATCACGGAAATCAACCGTTCCGACTCAACCTATATGCAAAAGTAAACGTGAATATTTTTGATTTTTTGAAAATTTTCTAATTTTTTTGGGTTTTTTTTGTATTTTTTTTTATTTTTATTTTTAATGAAATAAATAAACAATGCAAGCTGAAATATAAATGTGAATGCAAAACAAATGCAAATGCAAACTCAAAAGGATGCAATACCCTCCCCAAACCAAAATGGACAACGCCCTCGTTGTCCTCCAGCATACACCAGCAGATATATACAGGGGAACGGGAATATACAACCTATAAAACAAAAATAAAAACAAAAATAAAAAGGAGACAAAATAAAAGAGTGAGATGGGACATACAAAATACGAACTTCCCCAAACCAGCCAGAAAAATGGGGAAGTGAGTAGAACAGTAGCTACTCGTCAGGCTCGTCGTCACGCACGTCCTCCACCGTCACCGTGTAGTCTGGATCCACCTCTTGCTCTCTTCTCTGCTCAGCTCGAGCTCTCTCCGCTGCCGCCGCCGGGTCCTCGTCCTCCTCCTCACTAGCAGACCCCGGATACCCCTCAGCTGGGAACCGGTAAAAGGAAGGGTGTGGCCAACCCTCTGGGATCGGACGGTGTCGCCTCATGTGATACTCGTATAGAGGGAACAAAGTCAAAGCTATGTCTCGCTCCATACGAGCCTGACTCTCTACAATCTCAATCAACAAACCGTCACGACACCCTTGGTCCATGACGGAGGACGCCTCAAAGGGTGGAGGAAGTAAAAAATTAGCCGGTAGGACCGGCTGTGTCTGTGTCTGGTCAGTAGGCGCAGGAGTAGGAGTAGGAGTAGGTATCGGGGTAGGTGTGGTCGTGGAAGTCTGGCCATCCGTGGAAGGTGCGGATCCCTCTCTGGTCTCAAGTCTACGCCACTTCTTAGCGACGGGTAAGGTAGTAGGTGGGCGGATCGGTAGGTGGTACTCGGGTAAACGGGGTGGTCAGGCGCCCCGTGCAACAGTGGGCAAAGGGGCGAGACGAGTTAGGGTAAACAAGGAAGGTCTACGGACAGGGAACCATCTATCTTCCATGTCCGGTAGTCTGTGGTCAGCCAAGTCTGAGAGTGCATGGCAGCTAGGCTCAAATACCAGTCACCGTCTACATAAGGTAAGTCACGAGGCAAGACGGTGAGGAGAGAACGGGCAAGAAAGGTGGCTATGCCACCGTAGACGATAGTGCCTATGAGCTTGTCTCCCTGAGCCTGTAAGTACTTGGCGGTCAAATAATCGCTGTTGAGGGTAAAGGGACCCTCGCCGTCGATGTTCAGGTAACCGCCTAAGATAGAAAGCTCATTGTTGTTGATGTTGTTTGGCTCCTTTCGGCCAAAAATAGTACTTCCCATCAGTCTGAGGAAGTAACGGGCGGGGGGGAGGTGGACCTGGGAGAGCTTTCGCTCGTGAAAAGGAGTCTGTGCCAAAGCCCGCCAAAGCATACTAATGACCTTCCTAGGGGCATAAGTGTCACCCCTGAAGGAAAGGCCGAGTCGGGTACCAAACTCCTCAAGTGTCATAGAAAAGGTCGGGTTATACAACCGGAAGGACACAGAAAGACTAGTGGGGACAGCATCGTGTGCCCCGGAGGAGAAGGCAAAGGATCTGAAGAACTCAAGGCTCAGCTCCCTAAAGGTGTGGCCACTCATAGTGATAAGTTCGGTCATCCCCGTGCCCCGTAGAAGCTCACAGACTGGCTCATAGAAGAGGGGCTTATGTAGTGACGTATGGCAAAGAAAGCGCGTAGGGAGAAAGTCACAGTCAACTAAGTTATAAAATCTAGTACGATGTACACCATTAACAAAAATTACCTGCGGGAACTCAGGGTGGGAGTCAAGGGTGTCGCCCACTCGAATCGTAACACGGCCAGCAGCAGGTGTAGCACGACCACGACCACGGCCTCTAGAACCTGAGGTAGAAGACCGTCCAGTGACGGTACGAGGAACTAGGCCCGCTCTGAAGGCAGCTGTGACTGCAAGTGAGTCCGCCACAAGGGTGCTCATCGTGGCTAAGGTAGAAGCTGTAGCTGCAACAGTAGATGCAGCAGAGGCCGCCACTGAGGAAGAAACGCTAGCAGCAGTGCTAGCAGGTGCAAAAACAGTACCGGCAGCGCCAACAAGAAAAACAGAAGCAGTGGCTGCGGTACTAGCAGGTATGGAGGCGGTGGTGACAGCAGGGACCATTGTCACAGGCAAGGACGAACTGACAGTAGAGCTAGTGGAAGGTACAGAGCTAGAATCCATCCTAAACAAATAGGGCAGGGGAATTTGATAAGAAAACAGCAGTTAAACAGCAGAGAATTCCCAAAGACAGTCGAAAAATTCGACTTATCAGCCCAAAAATTCCCAAATTTTCCTCAACAAATTCGAATAAGACGGATAGACAACGGTAGGGTAAGGGTAGCAGATGACAAATGCAGCACATTAAGCAACAATTGAAGCAATAAAGCATATGGCATCCGGAAAAACCCAATTCATAGTCGAAAATTTCGACTGACAGGAACCCTCATCGCAAATTTCTCATTAAATTCGAAGTAAACATGTGAAAATCAATGAGGTACGGGAATTAATCATCAAGTAAGACAAATTGGGCAAAGAATCACAATTATAGTCGAAAAATTCGACCAGATAAGGAATTTCGAAACCCTAATTCCTAATTCACTTCATAAAAAGCAAAATTAATGAAATTAAAATGCAAAAAAGTATTGGAATTACTTACTTGATGATGAGGAACCTACAAATTGAGCAATTAATCGACAAAACAAGCGAAAATGGTGATTTTTGATCGAAAAATTGTGAACCCTAATTCCTCTAATTGACCGCGTCAAACAACAAGAATCAAAAGGAACAATGGACGATTAATTAGAAAGGAATAAAATGTAGGTGGCGGATTTGGTAAATGGGCAAGAAAATGGAGGATTTTGGGGGTTTTTTTATCGCAAATAAGGAGAAGGAACGAAATAATGAAAGGGGATAAGAAGTAATAAGAAAAAGAAGGAAGTTAAAGAGACTCTTTGCGTATCCTTTGCAAAATCACTCGATCGAGTGGTTTAAAACTACTCGATCGAGAGCTTCTTGTATTCATCTACTCGATCGAGTAAAAAGTTACACGATCGAGTACTCCTCTTTTCAGCTTTTGTCGATCGAGCAGTATGGAATCATTCGATCGAACAAAATTCACTCGATCGAGTACAAAAAGTACTCGATCGAACTCTTTTCCTCGTGTAAGCCTTTGAATTTGCGTATAACTCCCCAAACCTGCATAAAAACACTCGCAAAAATATCCCAAAATACCAAATATGAAAAAGTAACAGTCTATAGTCTTCTAATCTATGCTAAAAATGTCTAAATTCTAATTGTTCTAATTGAATGCAATAAACAAATCCAAAAGAAATTAAAAATTTTTTATACAATTTGTCACACGGGGCATTTCCCCGCTCACTTCTCAAAGCAATTCAATAGCCCCTCAGAGGGCTTTTTACTTGAGGACGTCACCTCAGCAACATTAGTCGTCCTCTTCAATTTCCATGAGCTTGAACTTGAATCGTTAGGAGGAGAATAGTTGACGTCCACATACGCGCGAACTTTTCTCGTCCTTACTTCTTTCTCACCAGCTTTAACATCATCGCTCTCACTTTGACTGACATTAATCGCACAATAACCATTGACAGCTCCTTCATTATTTTCATCTGTACCTGCAGTAAGGAAAACAGACGAACTTTCCTCCTTTTTGCTCTCAATCTGAGGCGGAGGGGTCACGATAACAGCACAATATTCCAAATGTTCATTTGGAGTGTCAATAGGAGGGTCAGTAGAAGAGAGGGCATTGCAAGGCTGAGCTTGCATGGGAGCCCTTCGGTTCTTAGACTGATGGAATATCAATTCCTCGTAACTAACCTGAAAAGTCAATGTCTTGCCCCCGACGTCTATCACTGCATAGGCAGTGAATAAAAATGGTCTCCCTAATATAATAGGGGTATGGGTATCTTCGGGGATGTCAAGTACAATGAAGTCAACGGGAATAAAGGAACCTCCCGATCTTAACAGGTATGTCTTCTATGACACCTAGTGGCCGTGATATACTACGGTCGGCCATCTGAACAGTCATATTTGTGCAATTAAACTTGGTCAAACCCAGTATCTTAGCCAGAGACAGCGGTAAGACACTCACGCTAGCGCCAAGATCTTATAACGCGTTATCAATTAAGTGGGTGCCAATGTGACACGGAATCAAAAAACTACCCGGGTCTGACTGTTTGGGAGGTAACTTAGTCTGAACTAGGGTCGTCCCTACCTCGGTCAAAGCTACCGTCTCAAGGTCGTTAATGTGCCTCTTACGTGATAGAATTTCTTTCATAAATTTAAGGTAAGAGGGTACCTGTGTCAGCAATTCGGCGAATGGCACAGTGACTTGCAAGCTTTTCAGGAGTTCAGAAAATTTGCCGAATTGTTGATTAGCCTTAGTACTCTGCAAAACGCCTCGGGAAGGGCACCGTGATGGGTATCTCGAGCCCTCTGTTCCTCTCTTCCAATGTATCAGCCGGATCAAGCTCTAAATCCTTCGAACGAGACTTCTTTCCTCTCGAACGAGGTCTTTTAGGCGATATTTCACTCGATCGAGCACTAGCAGGCTCTGGATCAAGATCTTCTTTGTCAGCAGTACTCGATCGAGCAAAAATATCACTCGATCGAGTAGAATTTTCAACAAAATCATTCGATCGAGCAGTTTATTTACTAGATCGAGCTCTTCTTTTTCCTGTTCACTCGATCGACCAGAAATTCCACTCGATCGAGTCCTTTCTTCAGCATTTTTACTCGATCGACCCCCAGAAATTAGTCGATCGAGTACTTTCTTTGTCGTCAGCTCTTTTTCTTCAACAGAACATTGTTCATCAGCAGTAATTACCTTCCTCGGGTCTGATTTCAGCAATTTTGGTCCCTCATATGAACGACCGCTCCTCAAATTAATTAAATTTACCGTTTCATGTAGATTTTTATCAGCTTGTGATGGTAAATGACCCTGCTTCCTTGTGGATTGGTTCGCGGCTAATTGAGCAACTTGAGTTTCAAGTGACTTGATGGATGCATCTTTCTGTTGGTCACTTAGTTGCCATTGTTTTGTCAAAGATTGCAGCATTATTTTCAACTCAGATAACTCGCTCACCCCACCTGAGGATGATGCACCTTGATTAGGTGTAGGAAAGGAAGGAGGCTTCTAAAAGCCTTGTTGAGCCTTATGAGGAGGGACATATGGTTGTTGCTGCTGCGGTGGAGGGGTAGGATTGAGCACATTTTGACTGGTCCACCTCAAATTGGGATGGACTGCCCCTTGATGATTGTAATAAGAACCCCCTCCTTGCTTGTACTGTTGAAAAGTAAGGACATGTTCTTTCTCTGTAAGACAGCCAACAGCAGTGTGACCGTCGTTGCTCCCACACCTCTCACATGTGACGGTCTCCCCTCTAGTAAGCAAATGGACCGTCGGAGGCTCTCCAGCTAAATGCAGCTCCAATTTATCAAAACGAGCATTCATGGCTTCCAGCTGAGCCACAACTTGCTTATCGACTGCATGAACTGTTCTAATACCATCCCTCGGGTTCCCATACTCAGCACAGTAGGTCGCAATCTCTTCAATAAGGGCCCATCCCTTATCATCATCAGTGTTCTTTTGGAATCTTCTATTGGATGATGCATCAAGTATAGCTCTGTGATCATCGTACATCCCATTGTAGAACTGATTGGACAGAAACCACGGATCAAAACCATGGTGAGGAAGAGACCTCACCAACCTCTTGAAACGGCACCACGCTTCATAGAAAGTTTCATCAGGTGCCTGCTTGAAACTAGTGATTTTTGCCCTCAGCTGATTAGTGCGCTGCGGAGGGAAATCTCTCTTATAAAAAGCAAGAGCAAGGGTCTCCCGATCAGTGACCCTGCGGCCGTGCGATCAAAATCGAATCGACCACCACTCCTGGTGAGTCGATCAAAGAAAAAGGAAACAACACCTCCTTAATCTTGTCTTGAGTTACCACCTTTGTGGCGGGGATAGTAGAAAAGTAGTCCGTAAAGACCTCCATATGCTTCCTCGGGTCTTCACCTGCCACACCTCTAAAGAGATTTCTCTCCACCAGATTAATATAGGATGGACGGATGTCGAATGTATTCCCATCTTCAGTCTGGAGATTGAAACCTTTTGGAATAGATGATGCTTTAGGCTCCGAATGACTGGCAATGTTCGGCATCTTTACTGGTTGGTTTACAGAACTGAAAGTATCTTCTTCAAAAGACGGATTTTCTGTAAATAGAAAATGTTGAAGCTTTTTCGAAAGTACTCAAGTCTTCCTTTCGTGATTCTCTTTGCAGACGGAGTCTATGCCTGAACAGTCTCTCTGGCTCAGAATCAGCAGAAACTAACTCCAACCTATGTGACCTGGGCATACACAATACTGAAAGAAAATGGATAAGAACTGCCTCAAGGAATAAAAATTCCCTGAGACGGATAAAATAAACGAAACAAAGAAAGATAGGGCAATTGCCTCCCCGTCAACGGCGACAAAATTTGACAGGGCTATCGTATACCTATCAAAAATAACTAACTAAACTAACTATATAGCTATGGAAGTCAAGTCGATCTCCTCTGGGAGGCAAGATATCTGTAAGAGTCCGTTTATTTGGTCACAAATGGGGGGTTTATAATTGGTTTTCTAAACTAAAAGATTTAAAGGAAGAGAAGCAAGGAAAGAGCAATAAAGACAGAAAATGAGAATAAACTATCAATAGAAAGGGGAAATGTCAGGATTTCGGTTCACTACGGTAGTCCAGTGACACAACTGTAAACAACTTAGATAAATTACTGCGAGACAGATATGGAAAGGTCCTACCGGTCCACTTTCTACTCTAGATTCCCACTAACTTAACTTTCGTCCTCGTCAGGGTAGTCTACTGTTCATAGCAGGCCTATTTAGTCGAATCTTCCGATCCAGGATTAAATTTAACCAGATTAAAAGGGTGACTCGGAAGCGTGCACTCAACTAAGTCGGTAAATACAGTTATATTGCTATGGGGACAGAGTCTCACAATTAATTCATCTAACCTATTTACTATATCGTCAATTTTCTACCGTAGATCCCCTAATCCTAACATGAAAAAAATTAGCTACTCATGCTATTAATATTGTCAAAACTAATAACAAAGAATAAACTAACATTAAGCATAATGAAACAGTAATTAAATAGCATAAAAGATATTAGGGCAGAAAATTAAAGTAACAAAATGAGTAATTAAGGTGAATAAATGAAATATTAAGAATAAAAGAGAGTAAGGGATTACAATCACAAGAATCCGGCGTAAATAACAATTAAATCCGAGCGAGAAAATCCGAAAGCAAAAGTTATAGTGAAAGAGAGAAAGCAACGTAGTGTTTACAGTGAAAGATGAATGATAAGATAAAAACTGAATGCTAATGACTTAGTTATTATGCATTTAAATAGAAAAATTACTAAGTCCACTAACGAAAAACAAGTTCACGGACTAATTAAAGCCCATGAAAGACAAAACCACTCGATCGAGCAGTCTGAAACAGCTCGATCGAGTACTTCTCCAAGTAATCTACTCGATCGAGTAGAATTGTTACTCGATCGAGTAACTCCTAATTCCAGCTCTATTGGATCGAGTAATATACTACTCGATCGACCATTTCCAGCCATAGAAACCACTCGATCGAGCAATAAAACAGCTCGAACGAGTATTCTTCCTCAAAAACAGCTCAAACTCGTAACCGACTGTCTCGTAGACCGTGCCTTCACGCATCCCAATGCAAGATATCACTCTGAAAATCCCGTCTCCTCAAAATGCATGCAAAAAGGGACGAAAATAGTACGATTCCACTACTTTTACGTTCATTCCTACAAAATTGGTAAGACGAACCAAAGTAGCCAATTCGAGGGCAAATACGAAAGTACATAGAAATACATGCTAAAATAGGCTAAAAAGACTACAAAATGCATGTATCAGCCCACACAAGAGTGAGGCATGTCTTTTCGAGAGGTGTATACTTATAGTATTCTAAGAATTTCTTACCAAGGTAGTTATGCCCCACTGCGTGACGAAAGCTGTCTTATGCATATCTTTTATGGCCATTTTGATCTGATTATACCATGCATACCCGTCCATAAAGGATAACAACGCGTGATATGCTGTATTATCTACCAATATGTCGATGTGTGGTAGAGGGAAGTCGGCCTTGGGACTCGCTTTATTCAAGTCTCTGAAATCAACACAAACTTGGATTCGCCCATCCTTTTTAGGTATGGGGACTATGTTAGCCACCCAGTCTGAATACTCGGAAACTTTGATGAACCCGGCTTTGAATTGCTTATCGACTTCTTCTTTGATTTTAAGAGCCCACTCGGTCCTCATCCGACGAAGCTTCTGTTTTACAGGTTTGAAACCTGGTTTGATTGAAATGCAATGTTCTACCATATCCCTGTCGATCCCTGGCATGTCCTTGTAAGACCAAGCCAAAACGCCCTTTAACTCGTGTAGGATATTGATGAAATTGGCCCTTTCAGTTGGGTTCAGGGTCGTCCATATCCTAAGTTCTTGGGGTTCTAGTTCGGTTCCTACGTTGATGGGTTCAGTGTTCTCTATAACTGGTGCCCCTTCCCCCTCTTGTAGTATCTCTTTAATTATATAGGGAGGTAATTCGACTGAGTCTAGGTTATAATCATCCTCATTATCATCGTAAATAGAATTGCATTCAGAAAAACACAAGGAGTAAGCAGAATCTGATTTATTCATATTAAATTTTGAAAAGAGCTACAACA
Organism: Silene latifolia; assembly: GCF_048544455.1. Classification (NCBI taxonomy): domain Eukaryota; kingdom Viridiplantae; phylum Streptophyta; class Magnoliopsida; order Caryophyllales; family Caryophyllaceae; genus Silene; species Silene latifolia. The sequence goes on from NC_133538.1 coordinate 396,387,282, forward strand.
AGGAAGCCATCTGTTCAATTGTCAGTGGCAGTTAAAGGGACAGCTGCTGGGACATTTCCCAAGCTGTTGTTACTATGTAATGCTATGCTAGGAGAAACAACGGGATAGGGAGTGACGACAGAAGAAGACTCTCTAGCGACTTCCCTAGACTCAGACTCTGATTCCGACTCTAACTCCAACTCTGAATCGAATTCATTTTCTTCGGGTTCTCCTTTGAACATCTCTCCTTCTCCAGTAGTGACCTTGAAGAGCTTTCCTTGGTTGTTAGTCCATTTGATCGACTTTCTCCATCCTTTCTGCTAGTTTGAGCTGGTGTCGGTAATTAGCGTTGTTGAATCGAAATGATCATCTTGAAGAATCGTGGTAATGATCTCATCCTGTGCTGCTCTGACAAATCGGTCTTCTCCAAACAGAAGGCTAATGGCTTGTTCGTCTAAACAAGGTGTTTGACGAGTTTTGACGCTATGAACCGTTTCTGAAGGGATGAAGTAGCAATCGTGGAAGACCTTGATTCCAGCTAGTTGTGTTCCCTTATAATGCCAAGGTTCTGGATCTCCATAAAAGTATTCATGACTCCCCTCCCTGACATAGTATCCATTTAGGGTAGGGAGATAGGATCGCATTTGGATTCCTTTGTCTTTACGGGCTTGGAACTGAGTAAGCATTTCAAAGGTTTCTGCTTTCGTGGGCTTGTATCTCAAACCTAATGGTATCCTATGAGAATTTCCTTCCTTATAAGGTACAAAAGGTATTCTTCTTGGCAGGGTTTAATGGCATTCCTGGGAAGTATCCCTGGGACTTGAGTATGTGGTTAACCACTAAGTTAGAGTATGGGTTTAAGTATAAAGGCGCTAGCTCGCTCTCTATAAGATTTATAATTTGAAATCCCCCAAGCTCGTATACTGGGTCTGTGATTACTTGATTGCTTGACATTTTCTCTATCACAGCCTTGATAGGCGACGAAGTGATCGTCACTACTTTGTTATCTAGGGGAATCTTGATCTTCTGGTGCAAGGTTGATGTTACCGCTTTGGAAGCATGAATCCAAGGCCTTCCCAAAAGTATATTGAAGGATGCTTCGATGTCCACTATCTAAAAATTAACCTTTCGCTCGATCGGTCATGTGGCTATAGTAAGGTTAATAAGCCCTACTACTTTACGTCGTGTTCCATCGTATGCTTGAACAGCTTGATTGGTAGGAGTCCAATCTGATTCTTTCATGCCTAATTTATATGCTGTATTCAAAGGTATGACGTTGACTGCGGAGCCATCATCCACCAAAGTCATCGGTACGTTCTTCTTTAAGCATGTGACTGTAATATATAGAGCGAAGTTATGACTGGCGCCGAAAGGAGGCAAATCCTCATCTGAAAAAGTAACTGGGTTACTTAGCCTAACTGACTCTTGGAAGACTAGGTTGACTACGTCGTCAGGTGTCGAATCATGTGCTACGTTTAGTTTACCCAATGCTTGCAGTAAAGCTTGGTGATGGGGAAATGAACTTGCAACTAATTGCTAGACTGAAAAATCAGCCTTTGTCTTCTGTAGTTATTTTAGTAAATGGTCAGCAGATGTATCTTCGCCATCATTTGGTGTGATGACATTGGTGTTATTAACTGGACCATTAACACTAGGACCGTTCTGAAAGACATTTTTTTATGGACGTCCTGAGCGAGTAAGGTGGTCTATATCTTGACCTTTGCTAGCCTTGACTATATCCTCACTAACCTTGACTAGATAGTGTTCTGTGAGGTATTCGTCTTCATCGCCGTCTGCCCATATTCCGTTGACAATATTAAGCTCTTTCAACCTGATGACTTCAGCTTCTAGACGGATTATTTGCTCGACTAGATTGTCAACTACTGTGATTACCTCTTGCATTGTAGATTCTTGAGATAGGGTTGGAGCCAACGACATGTTTCCTTTCTGTATGGTGCTTGGATTTGTGTAGGGACGCCACTACAGCTTCCAGTTCTGAAACTTGTCTACTTACACTTTTTGCCCATGCGATAAAATCGGCAATGGTAGGAGAATGGTGGAATAACTTCCCTCATCCTCTAGTGCATGAATCTCATCCTAGACTGGAGAAATGAGGTGTGAACAATCCAAGGTGGATTCTTCTTCTGTGATCATCAAAACTTCAAGAGGATTCTGAGTATTGTTAGGCTTGCTTGCAGGAGGTATGGGTAGACGACCATCTTCAATCATATCATGGATGACATGTTTCAATTTGAAGCATTTTTCCGTATCGTGTCCCTCGCCTCTATGATATTCGCAGTATGCATTCTCATCCCAGAATTTAGACTTCTTCTCTGGGTCAGGTGTAGGTCCTATGGGTTGGAGCTTACCTTGTTTCATGTGCCTTTTCAGAGCAGTGGAATACGATTCACCAACATAGGTAAATTTCCTCTGTGGGTTATTCTTCTTAGCAGATTATTCGACAAGGTTAACCTCATTGGTCTTGCTAGTTCAGCCATAAGAACGACTCTTTGAATCCTGAAATCCGCAACCTATCATTTTGGACACGAGCCCTTTACAGATGTCGTCTTTAATTCTCGTTCTTAGTACAGTCAAGTCTTTGAAAGACTTTATGTTTTGGTACCTCAAATGGTTTGCATAAATGGGTCTCAAATTATCCACGAACTTTTCCACAAGAGTGGCCTCGTCTGGACATTCAACAAGTTGTGTGCTAGTCTTTCTCCACCTACTTAGGAAGTCGGTGAAGCCTTCTTTCTCATTTTGGGTAAGAACCTCCAGAGTGCGCATGTTGACTTGGATTTCAGCATTATCCACGTATTATTTAGTGAACTCGATTGCGGCATCGTCCCAAGTGGTAATTTTCTTTTGCTCCAAAGAGTAAAACCACTGCTTAGGAATAGTATCGAGAGATGAAGGAAAGATCCTTAAGAACATCTCGGGCTTGATGCCTTTGATAGACATATAATCCTTGAAGAAACAAATGTGGTTCAAAGGGTTTTCATGCCCCTTGAACTTTGGAATGTCAGTCATATTGAAGTTGGTTAGCAACTGAGCATTTACCGCCTCATACTTGCGATTATTATCCCTGTAGATGTCATCTCCCTTAAGTTACATTAGTTGCTCCTCCAAATATTGGAGTCGCTTTTCAGCTTCAGTAGGACATGGTGGAAGGTTGACTTCGGGTTGTCCAACAAAAGGTGGAAGGTAATCATGCACGACCATGTCGGGAATATCGTTCTCTGCAGGAGGAAGTCTAGCTTCTACAGCGACAATCCGGCCTTCAATAGCGTTTAGGCGGTCATAAGCTTGGTCTTGGCTCGTTTGGAGACGGATGAATGCAGCTAGGATTAGATCATCACCTTTTTCGGGTTGTCCATTAATGCTTACGTGACTAGTTCCGGGCATCTTGGAAACTGAGGATAAGAGATCGACGACGGATCAAAACATGATCGACCATTTTAGCACACTTACTCGAAAAGAGACCTGACTCGTGAAGTGGGCGTGTGCCACTATATCAAGTGAGGTTTGAAAATGACAAATTTTGAAATGTTTATCCTAGGCAACTGTAGTGTAGTTGTAGGAGTGCTGACTCGAAGTGAGGTTTTAAAATGGGTTTTGGGGCCCGAATTTTTACTGGACATTTGGACAAAGTTTCGACTCATTTTGCGCTATTTTAGGCCACTTTTGAAATATTTACATTTTGAAAAGGATTTTACTTTACAAAATTTCGTCATGGTTTTGTTTTAAAAAATGGTGATCACGTATATGATACAAACATTCATACAGGCATTATAACGGTATGCTGAGTGCATTTAAAGGGTTTTGGCTTTAAAAGGTGGGTTGCCATACCGAGCAATCAAATCCTGGTCTATGGAGAGGTCCGTGCCAAATATGAGTAAGGTCGGTTCCTAGTCCATTCCCTCGAGTAGTGAAAGCCCTTGATACAAACATGAGTATGTACCACGTTATAGTTGACGTCAATCGCAATCTATCCTTAGGCCCAGATAAGAATTTGGACCGTCTAGACGGGACGATTGGTCGAATGGGTTGGGTTGAGCCTAGGAAGGCGGAATAAAACGACCTAAGAAGGTCGAGTAATGAAAACCGACAACTTTCTCGTATAAACTATTCCCGAACCTTGTTCAAGTTTTACCCTGGGTAACACGTAAGTGTATCATCCCCCAGCGGAGTCGCCAAACTGTGGACATGGGCCACCTGCGCTGCGCGCACCTGCGCGTTGTGTATGTTTAAGGCGGCGGTACTTCTCCCACGGAACCTTGGATTGCCAAAGCACGTCATGAGACGTTACCGATTTGTGAGGCATAGAAACCGTTGAAAGGTTGAATAAGCCTTCATTCGTGGAGTCGCCACCAATTTTTATGGGAAATTGGAACCGTTAGAATTCTATGTCTAGAACAACTCTCGTGGATGCCAATGAACACGTATGTTCACAGAGATCTGGAATAAGGGGTGTGGGTACGTATTAGGAAGTCCTTTTACTGAATACCTAATCCCGCCTGCTTCGATAGCGGCCTTTACTAATGATTAGGGAAGTTATTCATATTTGATATGTCGTCGATTATATGTATGCAATGAAACAAACCATAGATTAATCCTAGCATGTGAATTTAACTATGTCGGTGAACAAATAATTTAGCAATTAATGATGTCGATTTGGGATTTTAGAATTGATTAAATGTGAGAGATCAAGAAAATAAGTCATACACAAATAAATACGATAAATAAATAACAATAATTAAAATTACAATTGAATTACAATGGCTTAATTGATTCACGTCAAGAGTACACCTAAAACGGAATTTTGAAGAAAAAAAAAGGTTAGAAATTAAAGTAGTAAAATAGGTCAGATTAAGGGTGATATTATGATTATTAGTTAATTTATCACGTAATTAAAGTCTAGGTCAAAGCGAGAATGAAAGTTCAGGGACAGAAATCACCTCAAAACAGGCGCAGCATCTGCTGCGTCCCTTGGAAGAGGCGCAGCTATTCCTGCGTCTGTTCTTGAGTTGAGCTCTGTCTGTGAAGTCAGAACCGCGGTTTGTTAATGTTCGTTGGTGTATTCACGATCAATTTTTGTTATTAAACTCAAGTGAAAGTGATTTAGCAGGTTAAGTACATCTGGAACCGTCATAAAAATGATAAAAAACGGATTAAAACGAATTAAAACGAGTTAGAACAAATTAGATTACGGGGTCGGAAGTACAAAAGGAACGAACTTTGAACTCGGAAAGAATTTGATAAACTGAAACCAAATAAAGTAAACTATGTACAAAAGACGAATCCCAGAAACTTGATATGGACAAATCAAGTTTCTAAAATCCGGGTTTAATTTAGTGACGAAAACTCGCAAATATCGAATTATAAGGGATTTAAGTCGAATTAAAACATTACAATTGAAAAGGATTATTAAAACATGGTTTATATACTGAAGAATGAAAGAAAATAGAAAAAGTAAAGAAAAGAACGAAACAAAGGAAACTCGAGGAAGAAGAGGAAGAAGAGTATGACCAGCAAGCAGCCTCTAGAAGAGGCGCAGCTGCTGCTGCGTTTCTTCTATACGTCTAGTATCCACTGTTGCGTAAAAACAGTTTTACAAAAGGGTTTTTAAAATCGGTTTTAAATATACTTTTGACGTAAACCTTACATTAATTGGTACAAAAATAAAATACAATATAAAAGATGGGATTTACACCCTCAGACTTACATGTTTGACGAAATTAAACGAGATTGACTAAGGTAACGTTAGAGATTGCTCGACTCGAATGTATGTAGAAAGTGCCCTCGTTGGAGGATTTTAGTTTAATTGATTGATGTGTAGTGGTCAAATTGGTCGGTCATGCAACGTGACTGGTACTCAGAATGATCTGAGCTGACGTGGTCGATTGATCAAGCACGTAGGCGTCGAAAGCTTAGAGCAAGGTCTAGAATGCAAAGGGACAAGACAACGGCGGACAATTGCGTGAAAAATATGGAGACCGGAGGTATCTATTTATACCAAAAAAATGTGAAGAGTTTTGGAATGACACAAACTTTGGAAAGAAATCACGGAAATATTCCGTAAACAGCCAAAACGGGCTGGAGAAGAGGCGCAGCAGCTGCTGCGGTCCTTCCAATAGGCGCAGCATCTGCAGCGTCATTTCCCTAGAGGTTTCCTCCTCCGGAAGAAAGATTTCTGCGTTTCTATTATGAAATTGCGGTAGATCTTTACTTCCTTATTCCGTAAAATATGATATATGGAAGATATTTTACCAAAAGATATAAAATTTAATTAGGAATAAATCTCTAGAATACTCTAGAACATTCCGACTCGGCATTTTAAACGGTTTCTTAGAAAATGAAGAGGTTTTTGACCCGGACTCCAAATGAACTCTAATTACTGTCAAAACGACCGTATCGGCGCGTAGATGATGACCAAGGGGTAGACACAAATGTTTGAGCTATCACCTAACAATAAAATTACGGACTGTTATAAATCGTTCCGCGTATCAAACATGCGGCCCAATCATCACTGGGTGGCTGACGGAAGGTGTAGAAATGAGGTATCTACACTTACGGTGCCTGGATAAGCAAGAAGCACTAACCGTATTGCATGCCATCCACAATGGCGAATACGGAAACCATGCAGGGGGCAGGAGTCTGTTAAACAAAGCCCTCAGACAAGGCTACTTCTGGCCTACAATGAGGGCAAACTCGGCAGAATACGCTCGAAAATGTGACGCCTGCCAGCAATCAGCACTAATGATCCACAAGCCAGCAGACTCTTTACATCCAATCATTTACCTATGGCCATTCATGACATGGGGAATGGACATCGTGGGCCCTCTGCCTAGGGCCCTAGGAAACAGACTGTGGATGCTAGCAATGACAGATTATTTTCCAAATGGATAGAGGCAGAAGCATTCACTGAGTTAAAGGATAAGCAAGTCATTTCTTTTATCAAACGTAATATCCTCTGCAGGTTTGGTATCCCATCAGAAATCATATATGACAACGGATCACAATTCGTGTCAAACGACGCGGAGGGATACTGTGCCAGGTGGAACATCTCACTAAAGAAGTCAGCGTCCAGGACTCCAAAGTCCAATGGGCAAGCTGAATCTAGCAATAAAATCATTATGGACAATTTGAGAAGGAGGTTGGAGGAGTTAGGAGGAAAGTGGGCAGATCAATTGCCACTGGTACTGTGGTCAGACAGGACTACACCAAAGACGGCGACAGGCCAAACACCCTTCAGCCTGGTGTTTGGAGCGGAGGCAGTAATTCCATCAGAGGTTCTAGTTCCAACTCACAGGTATGGATGTATGACAGGGGAACTGAACAATGCATAAATGATCAGAAGCCTGGACAGATAGACGAGCTGCGAGCAAGCGGAAACATACATCTGGCTGCCTATAACAATCAGTCGCCAAAAGCTACAGCAAGAACGTAAAAGTAAGGCTCCTGGAGGTAAGAGACCTGGTTCTCTGCGAGGTGTTTCAAAACACCAGAAATCGCAAAGCAGGCAAATTCGCCTATAAATGGGAAGGATCATACCAGGTTGAAGGCGTAGTTGGCCATGGGGCGTACAGATTGATGACTATGGATGGTCACATAATACACAATCCATGGAACATACTTCACCTGAAGAGGTATCACTTTTGATAACAAGTAGAATTTAGTGTACAGAGTTTGTATACAAAAACCCTAACAAAAAACCGTAGAAGTTATACTACCAACCTTTATTTTATTTCATTTTTTGTTTACATTTCTTCAAACTTAAAACTGCTATTGGAGATGGGTGGTCTGTAGCTTCCTGGGACCACGGTTGCTCTGGAACCCGATAAGATAGCCCCAGGTACTTCACATTGCTCTACTAGATTTTCTCAATGTTGGGCTCTTTTGAAAATACCACTCTACACTCTAACGTCTATGGTACGTTGAGAGTTGATACGTGTCGTTTGCGCATACAAATTAATTATTTATTTTCCTTACCTTCATCACAATTATATCTTTGAATTAATATAGTATAGAATAAGTAAGGGTCGATCCCACGGAGAGATTAGCTATTCAAAGTTTAAGTCAACTATTAGCTAGTAATAACAATTACATATTTACGCATATAAGTTAAATGCCAGCTTGTTTAATGATATGTACGATTAAGGGGGGGGGGGGGTTGTTTCGAAGTTTAGAACTAATAAACTAATGGAAATTAAACTAATTGCTAAGAAGCTAATATTTAGACGTGAAAGCAAATACTCCACACAATTCCAATTTAGTAAATCTAGTCCAATCTACTGTATCGTATAATCTTGAATAATTAATAGGTTAACTGCGGAATTTAGGGTAACAAAATTCCCTATATTCTCTTAGATTACAACCGACCTGAACTAAGCCTAGACCGATGTTAGAAATCTATATCTCGTTAACTTACATATTCATATATGTTCAAATTTAATTTAGTCATAAAATTAATTTAGATCTTATGCGTGCAAACATAAATAAAAATAAAGAAGAAATCATCATTCTTACATTGATATTTCGGATCAAAGGGCACAAGAGAGTTCTCCTACTCACTTGTTCTTGAGCTCTCCTAATATGGATGAACAAAGGATTCAAGTATAGAATCCCTCCCAAGGAATAATACCCAAGATATCCTCTTAACAAAATTAATATTATTAATACTAGAACAATATTAATTTAAATAAAATTGAACCAAAAATATTTTTGTCCTCTTGGAATTTCGGTCAAGAGGAGAAAGAAGAAGGAAGAAATATTTTTATCTCTCTAAAAATTATTTTGATGATGTTAGAATGAATATTACAATTGATTCTTCTCAAGATAAGTGTATGTGCCAAAAGACAAACCCTTGGCATGAAGGGTTGGAAAAACCGGGTATGGGAGGGAGAAGGGCCAATGCATGAGCCACTATTCTTCCCAAGAAAAGATTAGGCTTGCATGGCTAGGAGACTAGGTTTAATTATATTGTTTTCCACTCAAATAATTCAACATAATATAAACACCATACTCCCTCCTAATTTCGGTCCAAATGGGATAAAATGGGTTCCATTTTATCTTTGTCAATTTGTCAATTTTGTCAATTTGTCACATGTTACAAGTCATGTAAAATTGTCATGTATTTTTAACATATTAAAAATAAACGTATTAATAAAATACGTCATGTACAAAATCGACTTAGTAATTCACAATTACTTGTACCAAAAACACTTTACCAATTGTAAATTACAACATCTTGTATTTATAATAAATTATTCATTCAGTTCAATTATTTCCGTAAACAACAATTTCATCTAAGTAATAAAACAATTCGATCACTTAGACCGTATCTTATTTAATCAAATTATAATGAGATACGTAAATATTACTTCCAAAATCGTTCGTTAATTTTAAGTAATTTAATTAACCCGTATCGTCATACGATCAATTAAATGATCAATTAAGAGTGTTATCCTTTAGGTATGACCTAAGGGGATCAACTGATCACCACCGTCGCACGACAGTAATGTCAAACTCTAGTCAGCCAATCATTACCGATATGTGTGGACCAGTTGACAGTAAAAAGTACTTCCAAAATGTATTCTTTAAAATGAGATTTAAACATGTGATCATCATGATCGACAGTTGTGATCGCATTATTGTCGGAGGACACATATTCCAACAATCTCCCACTTTGTGCGTCACCAATTCTCTTGTCCTATTACTATCTCCCACTCAATGCAAGGTGTCTTTCAGGTCGTACTTGCAAGTGATGATATCGAGAGTGGTTTCCTCGATCTGGAGAACAACTGATTGACCGGAATCATCCACCATGGATACCTTCCGAGCGTGGCCACGCATTTCCAGTTCATTACTCCTCGAGTGGCCCTGAGATATTGTTATAACCCTGACTAGAGGTGCACAATTACTATCGCACATATTCCCTTCGACTAGCCACAGCCATCATAACCCAAAATATGCCCATTTGACCCCATTTACGAAGGTCGTAGTAACATAAATCAAAGTTAATCTGAAACTGTGCCATCTTAGGCGAATAGTCTTTAGTCAAAAGAATCGACTCATTAGAATACTATAGTAGCTCTCGCCACGACCAGGCTATATAAATTTACCAGAACTCTATAAGCGGTCATAAGGCCCGACAAGGTGTTTGTAACAGTCTGCCTATGTGATTGATGCGTGTATTTTATATAAGGTTTTTACCTCATTTTTACACGCATTTCAGTACTATTTATGTAGCATCTAGCTACAAATACCCCTGAATATTCTACTTTGGTTCGTTTTATGTAATTTGCAGGAATAAACAAAAGAGGAGCTAAATCGAGCCTATTTTGTCCCAATTGCATGCATTTAAGGAGAATAAGGAGCCGGAGCTTGGAAATCTAACACCTGGAAGACGCGTGAGCTAGTTTCGGTAAGTATTTTGATGTCTTACGTGCCAAGATAGCTCGATCGAGTAGATTTTCTACTCGATCGAATGCTTTATATATTGGAGTTGCTCGATCGAGCAGTTCAAGCTTACACAAAGGAAGACATCGCAAGGAGTGCTCGATCGAGTGGTTTATTTCCACTCGATCGAGAGGTTTGATGGCTAGTTACTCGATCGAGTGGTTTATTTCCACTCGATCGAGTGGTTTATCTTTCTATAGACTTTTTCCGCCTAATTTTCGTATGGGCTTTTGTAATTAGTCCATAGATTAGGTTTAGAGTGGATTTTTCGTATAAGGCAGAGGGAAGAACAACGTAACTCCTCTCTTCTCCCTCACACACTGACTTTTACTCTATGCTTTGCTACTGTTCTTGGATTTTGTTCTTGCTTTACACTTTTGCTACTCAGATTTGGATTACGATTGGTATTATTATTCCTCTTTCATCCTTTAATCATAATTATTGCATTTGTATTGCTATTCTCCTCTTATTATTTCATCTCTACTTTAATTCGATCCTTATTAGGTTTATTATCATGTTTAGTTTCGATTATCTATTTGTTATTATTGTTAGTTCAGTGATGATGCGTAGCTAATTCCCCTCTGCTAAGACTATAGGGGATCCATAATTATGAAGGGAAAGTAATCGATTTATTGGGTTAATGCTGGTATAATCTTTGTTGTTAACTGCTGCAATTAATTGTATCTGTTTAACTGAGTCGACGTAATTAGGCATTTATATCTTAGTGACCCTTGACCTGGACCGAAAGGTTGGAATAGGCGAGACTGGTAGCGAACAATAGGGCATTATAGTTAGGGTGAAAGTTAAGCTATTTGTGCTTTAGGGCGAATTAAGACCGAAAGGAGATATTCACTGCTCCTCAGACCGTATCTGCATTGACCTGAGACTTAGATTACTTGACTGAATGATTATGGTGAACCGTCTGTCTTAGCTGTCTTTCTCTACTTGGTTAATCTTTATTCTCTTATTCACTCTTCCCTATCCTCTCATTAGTTTAGAATATCACAATTAAAAACCCCCCAATTTGGTTACCGAGACGAACTTAGACTAAGCTGACATTTTCCCATCTTCCTGTGGAGATCGACCCGACTTCCCTAGCTATATTAGTTAGAGCCAGTTGGTATTTTTGATAGGTATACGACTGCCCTGTCAGTGATCGACTAGTCATCACACATGACTCCATGGCACTTGAACTTGCCATCAATCGCATCACATTCTAGTCACTTCGAGACGTCACCTCATGTAAGTAACTATGGGCGAATACAATGCTAATCCGTGTTCACTTTAACGGGGTTCAATTGTCTCTACAACCCGTTTGGATGTAACAATGTATAAGAAAAGATAAAAGACAAATGCGATTATGAACATGAACAAAAACAACACTTTTATTTTATTTCAAAATCTAACATAAACTTGGTACACGTTTAAGTCCCATGGACGCAACATGTCCATCATGCTTGGCCTGCGATAAAGGCTTGGTGAGCGGATCGGCTATGTTGTCATCCGTCCCAACCTTACAAATCGCAATTTCCTTTCTTTCAATGAAATCTCTAATTACATGATATTTTCTAAGTACATGTCTAGATCTATTACTAGACTTTGGCTCTTTAGCTTGGAAGATTGTCCCACTATTATCACAATAGAGAGTGATGGGATCATTGGCGGTAGGTACTACTCATAGACCTTCCGTGAATTGCCTGATCCACACAGCTTCCTTGGCAGCTTCTGATGCTGCAATGTACTCAGTCTCCGTGGTTGAATCCGCAGTCACAGCTTCCTTGAAGCTTCTCCAGCTAACGGCACCACCATTGAGCATGAAAACGAAACCAGCTTGTGATTTCATGTCATCTCTATCCGTTTGAAAACTCGAGTCCGTGTATCCATTAACACGTAGCTCGGTGTCTCCTCCAAATACTAAGATAGAATCCTTAGTTCTTCTCAAGTACTTAAGGATGTTCTTGACGCTATCCAAAGTGACTCTCACCGGATTTCCTTGATATCTACTCGTCATGCTCAAGGCATACGAGACATCAGGACGTGTGCATATCATGGCGTACAGGATTGATCCAACAGCGGAAGCATAAGGGATCATCTTCATGCGTTCAACATCATGGGGTTCGGAGGGAGATTGAGACTTGCTCAATATAGTCCCAGTTACCATAGGTACCAATCCCCTTTTAGATTTGTCCATGCTCAATCGTCGAACAATCTTATCAACATAAGACTCTTGACTTCGTGCCAATATCCTCTTAGATCTATCTCTATGGATCCGGATACCTAATATGCGTTGTGCTTCTCCTAAATCCTTCATTTGGAAGTGGTTACCTAACCACTTCTTAACAGAAGATAACATCGGAATATCATTTCCAATGAATAGTATGTCATCGACATACAAGATTAGGAACACAACATTGCTCCCACTAAATTTCATGTATAAACATGGTTCCTCAACACTTCGAGTGAAACCATTCTCTTTTATAACATGATTAAATCGATGATTCGAACTTCTAGATGCTTGCTTAAGACCATAAATGGATCTCTTAAGTTTACACACTTTGTTAGGATTCTTAGAATCAACAAAACCTTCGGGTTGTATCATGTACACTTCCTCTTCTAAATGCCCATTTAGAAAAGCGGTTTTGTCATCCATTTGCCATATTTCATAATCATGAAATGCGGCAATCGCTAACAAAATCCGTATGGATCTTAGCATGGCTACGGGGGCGAAGGTCTCATCATAATGGAGACCTTGGACTTGGGTAAATCCTTTTGCCACTAGCCTAGCTTTGTAGACATCATCATGTCCTTCTATGCCATTATTGACTTTGAAAATCCATTTGCATTGTAGAGGTCTTGCCCCTTTAGGCAAATCTACCAAGTCCCAAACTTGTTTTTCATGCATAGAATCCATTTCGGACTTCATGGCTTCAAGCCATAAGGAGGAATTGGGACTAGAGATTGCGGCCTTGTAGGTGGTGGGCTCATCACTTTCTAAAAGCAACACATCGAGTGTTCCTTCTTCTTCGATAAGTCCCACATATTGATCGGGATGGCGTATAACTCGGCCCGTTCTTCTAAGAGGAGGAGGGACAACCGCGCTAGATGACGAAGGAACATCTTCTTGCGTCTCTAGTTCGGTTTGTGGCTCTTGAACTTCACCAAGTTCAAAATTTCTCCCACTCTGTCTCTTAGAAATAAGTTCTCTTTCTAAGAAGACAGCCTCGCTAGACACAAACACTTTGTTTTCTTGAGGTTTGTAGAAGTAGTTGTAATACCACGGTTTTATGAGTCTCTGGGTACTCTATCGAGTGGCCTGTACTCGATCTAGTGACCCCTATTTTGGGTCATATGCTTATCTTTTGACTTCGTTGCATATCATGTTTAATTCAAAGGTGTTATCTTGCTTCTTTATGCATTGATTTATATGTATGTTGATCTTGATGCGTAAGTTACCCAATCTTATGATGTAAGGAGTGGCACCTGAGGTGAGTATGAGTTCGGTGGGAGGACATGAGTTATATGTGGTTGTGATAGATAGTGGAAAAAGAAAAGGAAGATCGTTATGGCTTAATTGAGACATAGAACATGTTTTCTTAGATGAGATGAGTGATATAATGGTGCGTTGAGTAACGTAAAAGAAGGTGAATATGGGCAAGGGATGATGTGAGTCTGATGTGAGTCTAAGGAACGTGAGAATAAAAAGATTCAAAGTAAGGATGTGGATAGTGGCAGCTTGAGATGTGTAAAGAATTATGGAGTGAGATGGTTAGGAGTCGTGTGGGTTAAGGATATATGTAGTGAAAGTTCGTTTTAAAGGGGTTGAGAAGAGTGGTATACAGTGAACGTTGATTTTATGGATAGATTAGTGGCAAGTGTGAGTAATAGCATAATAAGAGAAGACCCATGCATGGTAAGAAAGAGTGAGGTGCTATCGATATAAAATAATGAGATTTGAGTTTTGGAGCGATGAGTAGGTAATTAGAGCACTAAAGGGTTAGGTAGAAGTAATAAGGAGTTGAGATATTAAATGGAATTGTTGAGTATAAAGAGAAAAGAAGGATAAAAGTAAGCTGAGAAAAATGTTCACCGGAGTTATGTGATATAAAAGTAAGGAATCATCGGGATGTATGATACTACCAAGAGTAAGTGAGTTAATGGTTATACAGAAGTTTCAGGACAACATGATTAATCATGAGTTTCGAGGAATTAAGGGAGTAAGAGGTTGATTTAGTATCTACGCTCTATGAGATTTTGGTGGAGAGTTAGATGACGATACAGTTCGGGATAGTATTGGGAAGAATGTTGAGGTAATTTTGTTGATGGATTTGATGTTCGTTATTTGGGATGTTAACCAAAGATAGGAAAGAAAACGTGATGTTTAGAGATGAGTGTAAGGGGTTTGATGTCCGGACAGTGGTAGTGTTATGGTTTGTGACTAGTGGTTAAGGGTGATGGTATATTAGAAAGATAGCAATTCTAAAGAGGTTGATTTTATAGGGACCAGATTGATAAGTATGGTTATGAAAGAGTATAAGATGTGGTTATATGAGGCGGTTGTTAGTAGTTGAGTATTAATGGTGTGGCTACATTTGGCAGAGGGTGATGGATATGCGAATGGGAGAATATGTTATGAGGTGTATACGAGTTAAGCTCGGGTGAGAGGTAACTTTTATCAGGTGGTAACTTACGTGATCAGGATTGACTGGTTGGATGTGATTATGGGTCTGTGATATATATAAATGTTTGCGTGAGGTTTTGACCTCACAAGACGTGGTATGGTGTGATTATCATAAAGTTGTTATTTGAATGTTCTGTAATGCATGTTGGGTACGCTAATCTAATTGAATGATATTCAAAAAGGTAATAATTTGATTGATCTGGCATGTATAGTTAAAATGGTATGTGTATTGATGATACATGTTTATTCCGTGAAATGGTAAGGATGATGTTCATGAGATTCTTGTCAGTTCTTTCCGCATAATATGTTGTGTTATAATCTAATAAAACGGTTTTGAGTGAGTTTTCTTGTTCGAAATGTCATATTGAGTCAGTGTTTATGAGAATTATATGTGATTGGAATGTTTATCGATGTGGTTGTGTGCCTCGAGTGGTGATCCGGGCATGGTACTTCATGTCGTGATGCGGGTATTTTCGCACTGCGGTGTGGCTGTTGGTTGCGATGTTGTGATGCCGTCACCGGTTGGGGTGGAGTAGGCGGGATGATTATGATTTGAGTTTCGAAAGTGCATACCAGTTATACATAGATTGTTATTTTGTTTGATGTTGCTCCCTGCGAGTTTCAATTTGTGCAGATAGACAGTTGTCTTGTTTATTGATGTTTTCTTTACCTGTTTAAGTCTGGGAATGAGGGTCAAGTATGATATGAAATAGAGTTGTATATGTTTTCGTTGTTGTCATGGTATAGTGATTTTCCTGTTGATGGGACACGGTTGTGAGAAGTTGTTATAGTAATTTTGATCTTGTTCTAGATAAGGCTTCAGTAGACATGGTAATGGCAAGTGAGTCGTAGAACATGTGTGGTAATGACCCGAAAGATGCAGGTGGTTCATAATCCTTTGTTGAGACAGTGAGTGTAGGGTGTTGGGAAATTAGTGCCATGTTGAGTTATGTATGAATTTTGCGGTAATGGAAGAAAGAACTTGAGGATCTAGTGTGCGTGTACATAACGAGTGTGGATCGTGAGTTATGCTTCTGGGAGATAGCTGCCTTACATAGAGAGGTATGTTGTTTTTCAGTAATAATGAAGAGTTGGTATGGTGATTTTGCTACGAGTTTTATGGTATAGGTTAGGTAGTATGCCGAATGAGTTGAGGAATGAGAAATGTTTAAGTAAGAAAGCCTTGGAAATAGGAATGGTTATAGAAATGAGGTTATAGACAGTTATCTTTGACATGTGGTGGTGATGAGGATAATGAGATGATATAACTAAGGATTTAGTATTAGTGAGTTACGAGGACGTAACATTTGTCTTAAGAGGAGTAGGATGCGATAAAAGAGAGTTTCATGGTTGTGCATGTTGTAATATAATTGAAAGTAGAGTGTTAGCGTAGCGTAAAGGAGGGATTTGTTTTGTGGATGATACTGTTAAAAGGCCATGGCCGTGCTTGTAGTAGTGTGATGCTTAGGAGTGTGAGAATACTTCGATAGTGGTAAGGGTTGGATGATGATGTTTAGGAGTTCGAGAGTTTTGATAGTGGCATGATGATGTTTATGAGTGTAAGTAAACTTCGAGGACGAAGTTCCTTTTCAGGGTGGTAGAATGTGACATTCCGTTTGATGTTATGAGTATCTTGATATTGGATTATCTAGTGGATGATATTTTACGGAGCTAGCAGCGTTTGTGTTGGTAGTGTATGGAGTTAGGATCGAGAGAGATATAATGGAGTTGGTACGATATCGTGAGCCATGTTGTGGAAGTAAGAATAGTTGGTGGAGTTGGGGTTACGAGTTCATGTTTGGTCGGTTGGGGTTTTGTTTTGAGTTCTTAGTTGGTTGTTGTATCTTGATCGAGTTAGTATGTTTGTTTTTGGGTATGGGTTGAACTTCTGGGTCGAAGTTCTTTTTAAGGAGGGAAGACTGTAATACCACGGTTTTATGAGTCTCTAGGTACTCTATCGAGTGGGCCTTACTCTGTCGAGTAAGTGTGTTTTGCGTTTTAAAATAGTTTCTGACCTGTTGGGTACTCGATCGAGTAGCCTTGGTACTCGATCGAGTAAGCGGCACTCGATCAAGTATGTTAGTTACTCGATCGAGTAAGTGTGTTTTACGGGGTTGTTTCGACGGGTTTTGCTAATAACGCGAGTTTGATATAAAAGGTTTCCGTCAGTTTATTTCATCATTTTTAACCTTTCTAAACCTTTCAAAAGAAAAAGGAGTTAAGTAGTTCTCTCTCGTCGCGTTGTTGGCAAATCCCCAAGGCTAGGAGTGTCGGATCATCTTGTTCTTTGCATCATAGTGTTCCTTGCGTCAAGAGTAAGATCTACATACCAATTTTATAGTATTTAGTTAACTTTGTTTAAACCCTAATTTTGGGAATTGGGGATTTGTGTTAGTTTTGTGATTGTTAGTAATTATGTGATTATATGTTAGGAGAGGAATTTTGATACAGCTGTTGAGATCGTCTGATTGTGTTGCTGTTCCAGGTAGGGTTTCCCTACTCAGTATTAGTTCCATAATGTGTTGGTGATGATTTGTGATGTTGATTGTTGTCATACGAGTATTGTGACGGTTGTTGGTTTTGATTGCTGTTTAATGGTTTTGATTGTTTGTCTCTGGTTCTCGAGATGCGTTCTCGGCTGAGTGGAGTCACTTGCGGGAGTGGCTTCACGTCCTAGTTTCGCCCTCCGTGGAACCCGCCACGGGAGGGGATGTGCACATTAATGGGACAGAGTTATCGCTCGGTATGATGAGCGGGGATTTGGTGGGTACGGTTGCGGTCCCCCACGGGCAGGGCTGGTCCAATGGACAGTCGGTGACGGAGATTGATTGGAGTGGGTGTGATTGTGTGTGTGACCGCTTGAGATGCTTGTTTACTGTGTTGTTGGTTATATAAATTGTGTGATTAGTACTGACCCCGTTTAATGTTTTAAAAACTGTGGTGATCCATTCGGGGGTGGTGAGCAGTGTTGAGCAGGTATGATATGACGCGTATGGGATAGCTGGGATGAGTCATCACGTTACAGTTAGAAGTCTTCCACTGTGTCAGACGACGTTTTATAGCTTTGATAGTTTTAGCAGAAAACCGTCTGAGAATCTTGTATTTCAGTTTTGGTTTTTGGTTTTGATCATGTAATCACTTTAAACTATTTCGTTATTTAAATTATGTTTCTTCATTGTCATTTGATTATCATTGACTCGGGTAACCGAGATGGTAGCACTTTCATCCCTTGAGTGGTCCTGGTAAGGCACTTGGAGTATGGGGGTGTTACAGTAGTAACCTCGAGAGGTCGAGGGGTAACCTACAAAAATGCTTTTTTCGGATCTTGGGGCAAGCGTGTTGTCGGCCTTTGCCTTGACGTAAGCATCGCATCCCCAAATTTTCATGTAGGATATATTAGGAACTCTTCCCGTCCACATCTCATATGGAGTCTTTTCGGTTGACTTCGTGGGACTATTATTCAAAGATCTAATTGCGGTTTGAATCGCAAATCCCCAAAACGATTTTGGTAGCTCGGTTTGACTCATCATTGATCGAACCATATCAAGTAGGGTTCGATTTCTCCTTTCGGCAACACCATTGATTTGTGGTGTTCCGGGTTGAGAAAGTTGTGATATAATACCACAACCTTTCAAGTGTGAATCGAATTCAAGGCTAAGATATTCTCCACCACGATCGGAACGTAGTGTTTTTACCTTTTTGTTCAATTGGTTCTTCACTTCATTTTGAAATTCCTTGAATTTCTCAAAAGCTTCTCCCTTATGCTTCATTAAATAGATATACCCATATCTACTCAAGTCGTCGGTCAAGGTTATGAAGTAGTCATAATTTTCTCGAGCGGTGATACTCATTGGTCCACATACATCGGTATGTATGAGTCCCAATAGTTCACTAGCTCGTGTTCCTTTACCGCTAAAAGGATTACGAGTCATCTTGCCAAGAAGGCAATATTCGCATGTACCATATGATTGATAATCAAATGGTGTAATCACATTACTTGAAATTAATCTTTTAATGCGATTCTCGTTTATGTGACCTAATCGACAATGCCAAATGAACGATTCACTTGGGTCACTTGATTTGAGTTTCTTTGATTGAATAATATAGATATCATTAGTCGGATTCGAGGTTTCTAAAATGTAAATGCCATTAATGGAAGAAACTTGGCCTATAACCAAGTCGTTCCTTGAAATAGTACAACGATTGTTCTTAATGACAAAGCAAAATCCGTCCATGTCTAACATAGCGATAGAAATAATGTTTTTAGAGAGTGTAGGCACATAAAAACAATTATGTAAATACAACTCAAATCCATTAGGCAAAGATAATACATAAGTTCCTTTGGATTCGGCCGCTACTCGAGCTCCATTTCCAAGGCGTAGATCCACATCTCCTTTGCTAAGCCTCTTCACGTCTCTTAAACCCTATAAATGATTACAAAGGTGAGAACCACAACCGGTATCCAGTACCCATGTTGTAGTGGAAGTATAATTTATATCAATAACATAAATTTCCTTAGAAATTTTACCTTTTGGAACGATGATTCCTTCCCTTATATTTCGCAAATATACGGGACAATTCCTAAGCCAATGTTCCATGTCATAGCAATAATGGCACTCATCTTCAACTTGCTTGAAGTTTTTCCCTTTCTTTCCCTTCTTCTTGAACTTTTTGCCCTTTGAAGCAAGAATTTGATTGCTTGAGCTCCCACTAGTTTTGGCATCTTTATCTTCCAAAGACAAAGATTCTATAGATTTTATGAGGCGGTCTTCCTGAGACCGGTTCACAAGAGATCTAGTAGTAGTAGGTGGTCTAGAAGAAGTGATGAAGTTAAGGTTTTCATCCGAACCTATCCCAAAATGAAGTTCTCTAGTAGTGTCGAAATCATTGTTGGAGCAAACGTCGTCAAAAACATTGTGGCAAGACTCAATAGTTATCGGTGCGGTAACGTTTGATGGATTCATTGTAATGAACTACAAGTATGGAGGAAAAGGAAATATTAACATTTGTCTTTTTAATATCATACTTGTAAATAAATTAACAAGATATGAGCATTTATATAGTGACCTCTACCCAACTATTATAAATGATTCCAAGATCCAAATTCATATTAACTTGGGCACTGTGTGGCCGATACATCCCTTATCAATATAACTCGGTGGATTAACGCTTTAATCGATTCTACTTTTAGAACTCTTGGTCGATAAAATTACATTAACATTTATCTTTAGCCCAAAACACATCCGACAAGGGCACGGTGTAGCCGATTCATCCCTTATCAATACTTTTGTTGAGTTCAACCCAAATTTCGAATAAATGTGTCCATGATCCAAATCCATATTAACTTGGGCACGGTGTAGCCGATTCATCCCTCATCAACATGAATTCAGTGGGTAGACATTTATCACCCACTTCCTCTACGTAACAAGATTTGTACCTCGGTGTGGCCGAGTGCACTCCCTCACGAAATAGGTTTTCATGGTTTCTACTATTTGGTAAGGCTATGTCTCAATTGATTATTTTAGCAAGAGGTCATGTCAATTTATTATCTATCACGTTTTAAGTGAACTAAAGCGGTGAACTACGATAATTCTAATTGACACGGTCGATAAACTCGATTAAAATGACAATGCATGTTTTAGTTATGGCGATTTAGCGATGCATGCAACATATAAATAAAATGCATAGCATAAATTAAATCCTAGTATGGCCTTCCTAAAATAGAAAATCTAATTAACTATTACATATTCGGAAACCAACTCCATTGGTCCCTTGAACTTCGGTTTTGGCACGCATCTCGAGGTAACACCGTCTTTATGTATCGTCTTCCTTGAGTGACACCGTCTTCAAGGAACTCCGAAATAAATAAATTACATAATTTCCTATTATACATTTGTAATTAAAATAAAATAAATCTATTAAATTACAAAACGGTGATACGAGATCACAATAAATTACAACCGAATCGATATTCCCATACATTTCGGGCAATACCAATTAAAAACTAAGGTCATACTAAGTAAAATTACATAATTCAAAAATTACATAAAATAAAATTATGACAATCATAAATAAAATGCAGCATTATAATATGTATGAACATGCCCAATTTTATGCTAAATCGCCTTTAAGGAGCCAATATCGTATATTAATCGGTTTTTACGTATTTGCGTGATTCAACCTTTTAAAATCACAATAAATTACATAAAATCATATTTATGCACAAGTTAATTACCCTAACCAACTTAGGACTCAAAATTCGTCTCCACTAACATATTGACAATAATTAACTTTTATTTCTTAAAATTTGTTCATTAATGGACTCAAAATTACAATAAAATGCCATAAACTCCAAATAAATCATAAAAATTTCAAATAAATTCAAAATTTGAAATTTAAACTCATGAACATTCTGAAAAAATACCATGACACTCATAATGTTCAAAAACTTAGGTTAAAATTTCGAAAATTTATCGGGAAAAATATTGTTGCGGTTTATCGGATTTATCAAATATAATCATAAAAACATGAGAAAAATTATATTTATCAACTTTTCAATTTTAGATCTGAAATAGGTAATAAAATGCAACATGTGACATTTTTCCTTAATCAAGAAGTATGTTTTAGCAATTATTCACTAATTAAGTCACTATTTATGTTATTTTTCTTCAAGCAATTCATAAATCATGCATAAAGACTTCATTATAGCCAATTATTTTACACACATCTTGTAAAATTTCATGTGACAGCATACTAAATTTCTATGACCAGATTCGAAATTTATCTCATATTAACCCATTTTTCATTTAAATTCGATTTCTATCATGAAAAAACCATATTTCGAGCATAAGAACTCCAAAATTATGAACATTTACAGGTCATCTAAAAATAATATATGTGAAAACATATCCAAAAAACACTGAAAAATTCGAAGTTTAGCTAATTTTAGTCCGAAAATGACATTTTTATCATAAAATCACATTTTTAATGCCATTATAATATAAAATGAACAATAAAAATCCATAAATTAACCAAAATATTCTAAATTCATTTTAGGATCAGAAACTTTAACATGCAAAATTGATTTCGTGATATATCATAATAAACACAAATTTATAAGTTTTATATGTTAATCGTATAACTCGGAAAAATTATAACCGATTTGCATGCAAACAACCTAAGGCTCTTGATACCGCTTGTTAGAAATCTATATCTCATTAACTTACATATTCATATATGTTCAAATTTAATTTAGTCATAAAATTAATTTAGATCTTATGCATGCAAACATAAATAAAAATAAAGAAGAAATCATCATTCTTACATTGATATTTCGGATCAAAGGGCACAAGAGAGTTCTCCTACTCACTTGTTCTTGAGCTCTCCTAATATGGATGAATCAAAGGATTCAAGTATAGAATCCCTCCCAAGGAATAATACCCAGATATCCTCTTAACAAAATTAATATTATTAATACTAGAACAATATTAATTTAAATAAAATTGACCCAAAAATATTTTGGTCCTCTTGGAATTTCGGTCAAGAGGAGGAAGAAGAAGGAAGAAATATTTTTATCTCTCTAAAAATATTTTTGATGATGTTAGAATGAATCTTACAATTGATTCTTCTCAAGATAAGTGTATGTGCCAAAAGACAAACTCTTGGCATGGAGGGTTGGAAAAACCGGGTCTGGGAGGGAGAAGGGCCAATGCATGAGCCTCTATTCTTCCCAAGAAAAGATTAGGCTTGCATGGCTAGGAGACTAGGTTTAACTATATTGTTGTCCACTCAAATAATTCAACATAATATAAACACCATACTCCCTCCTAATTTCGGTCCAAATGGGTTCCATTTTATCTTTGTCAATTTGTCAATTTTGTCAATTTGTCATATGTTACAAGTCATGTAAAATTGTCATGTATTTTTAACATATTAAAAATCAACGTATTAATAAAATACGTCATGTACAAAATCGACTTAGTAATTCACAATTACTTGTACCAAAAACACTTTACCAATTGTAAATTACAACATTTTGTATTTATAATAAATTATTCATTCAGTTCAATTGTTTCCGTAAATAACAATTTCATCTAAGTAATAAAACAATTGGATCACTTAGACCGTATCTTATTTAATCAAATTATAATGAGATACGTCAATATTACTTCCAATATCGTTCGTCAATTTTAAGTAATTTAATTAACCCGTATCGTCATACGATTAATTAAATGATCAATTAAGAGTGTTATCCTTTAGGTATGACCTAAGGGGATCAACTGATCACCACCATCGCACGACAGTAATGTCACTCTAGTCAGTCAATCATTACCGATATGTGTGGACCAGTTGACAGTAAAAAATACTTCCCAAATGTATTCTTTAAAATGAGATTTAAACATGTGATCATCATGATCGACAGTTGTGATCGCATTATTGTCGGAGGACACATATTCCAACAACCGATTCTTAGCTAGCCGGCCAATGTAAGTTTGTCGCGCCCTACTAAAGACCGGATTAGTCGCATTATTGAACCAAGAATATTTCATTAACCCTATTAGTCTCTAAGTGACGTCACTACCTAGAGATCAATAGTCTAAGTTTTTACTCTTAGCTTAAACTAATCCCAATTCACAGGGACAAATTCGAGTTAGTCGCTACTGGTATTACGCAAGTTGAACTAAGCCTAACTTACATAATTAGCATGCATGACAATCAAAACCACAATAAGATAACAAATTATGCGAAAGATTGAATCTTGACATTAAAACAGTAAAACTTAAATACTAATTACTCAAAATCAATCGTATAACAAATATCAGTATAGAGTACTAAAATTATATGACGGATTTCCAAGCCATAAACTAGGTACAAGAGTAGTAAAAGAGAACTTATTTTGTAGTCCGGAATCCGTCGCACAACCTTCGGATATCGCACCTCCAATTGAACTAGAATCCGCCCTTACGCCGCCGTATACTAAGACTATGCCAGAGTATTGCTTCCTAGCTCTCGCCTCCTAGTTTAGGTCGAAGATTGTCTCTCTTTATCGCTCAATTTCTGGGAAAATACGTGGGTAATTGCTTGTCTTTTCGGGAGGAAATCACGAGTATTTATATTCATCATGATTGGTGTTTGGGATAGATTCGGGATAAGTTTTGCAAGGAATAGGATAGATTTTGAGAATAAAATATGAGATGAGATTAATTCCGGAATCAGAAGAGACCCGGTTTCTTCATATGCTGAGCTCTTCGCTTGGCTTCTCGAACTTTTGCGCTGCTCTTCTCTTTTTTTATGTTTTAATGATTTGTTTGATTGACTTCTTAAGTTTCTACTATTCAACCCCAAAATCCACGTGAAGTTGGGCTCATTTACTTGGTCCACCGTCTTCTTGTTAATTTCTGGCCCATTTGAACTATCCACCCTATTAGTCCAAATTACATACAAATTAGCTCATCTAACACTCAAAATGATAATTTGATGATTAAACTTGTAAAATGATAAGAGTATATTATTTAGCTCAAATAATGAAAAAGACGACACTAACAATATACGGATATGGGATAAAAACATATATAATTATGGGCTTATCAAATTCCCCCATACTTAGCTTATTGTCGCCCTCGACAATAACCAAATATGAGCTATAAACAAGTTATTAACCTCAAAGATCAAAAGATAAGAGTAGGGATAAATGGAATGGTATACAACTCATAGCTATCCATACTAATGACTCACTTAAGTAGCATTTATGCAACAAAACAACACCAATGCCAAGGAAACAGATTCCAGAGCGGGAAAAACACGAAGTCAAATGCAAACGAATAGGACAATGACACTACTACTGAACCGTCGACCTTGCCAGACTTATACATATTAGACTCTTGCGGTTCGCTCATATAAGAATAGGTGAGTATAATGTGAAATAGAAAGAATATAAGACACTCACCTAACTCGACTTATAAAAACATGCATGCAATCTAACATGAAATCGATCTCTACAACCATACATACGCACTCAAACCAAACGAGGACCAAGACACATGCCGAGGACTTACAAGAGGTGCGAGATAAGTTAATAAGGTATGTAATTGGGTGAAAAGGGTCAAATATTTTTGGATATGTGGGGGTAAAAGTCAAGCTAGTACCGACCGTCACCAATATTACACGCATTCCGCTTAGAAACCCAACTTACAAGTTATAAACGATGTCGTACACAGCATAAACTCGCGTACAACAAAGATAACTCCTCATATGTAGAATATAATGCAAGAATAGGAGTTTAATTACAAAGGATTTTCTCTTTTTTTTATTCCTCCATCAACAATTCTTTTTTTTCACATTGATTTTTCTCTTTTTCCTTCCATAATCCCTTTTCAAGATAATAACACGATACCATAAATGACCACAAAGAGCGTGCCAAACACATCAACTAGACTAACTTGACTAGGGTAGGCTATTTAAGAATGTAGTTGATCGAATGGGTGAAAACAAGTCAATTTGGCTAAGTGGAATTCAAAGGTAAAACAAAAAGGAAAGGTTGCCTCTCCACATGTGTCACTGCCACAAACCCGAATGCATACAAGTTAAGAGACAAATTTCATGCTTATGCAATTTGATGTTACATGCCTCATAAGGAGTACTACTCTCATCCTATAAATGGAAACCGAGCATGAATGTCATCGGTTTTGAAGGCTCTAAATCTCAGAAATTTTAGTAGTTTGCCAACATTTTAGTCAAGTCTATTCGTTCATTAGTATCGGTCACACACTCGTAGATATGCAAATTGTTATACGAAAGATAGGCGTTGAAAATGTAAGGCTAAAGTGAGAATTCACAAGCATAAAAGCAGTTATATCATAGTTGTACAGCCATTCCGGCTCCCTTATTCTTGTTAGGCTAATAAAAACAGAGGTTATTTTTTTATTTCTGACCAAATTTTGACAGCACCTCCCCTAAAAATGGTCATAACTAAAAAATTTTAAAACCTGTAAAACACATTAAAGACCAATGGCCACCCGCCAACTCCAATTTCAGCATAAAAAAACACAGTTTCAGCACAATTTACCTCTCCCCCGCACTTAAATTCGACATCGTCCTTGATGAGATTAAACATATAATAAAAATAAGAGGGAAGAAGGAACTTAGCGGATTCATAGGAAGCATTCACAGCAGCAAGATGCTTCAGTGTTTGGTAACGTTCTGTCCTGGTCAGCCAAGTAAGCTCTCAATAGCAGCATATTTATAAGGAAGGTGCCCATCAGTGAGTATTTCAGCCTCCAAGTAGGACTGATCGACGTCTGGCCATGACGTCTAGCAAGGCAGCAGTGCCTGCTTGATCACATCATCAACTGGCAGCGTCCGAACAGCCATATATGTATCCCGATCCCTGGAAAATAAAGCACTTGACCAAGACAAGTGAAATAGAAAACAAGCAAATTACCCAGAAAATCCAACAGTAATAATAATATCTCTTTTTGTATTTTTATATTTTCTAATTTTTTTGTTGCTACCGACACTATTAACATCCCTCTACAAAGGTAGCGACACACGGGGAGGCACTTAAGCCGACTCGGTGAAAGCATATAAAATAAACACACATGAAAACAATAAATAAGTAAACTTGGGTTGCCTCCCAAGAAGCGCCTTGGTTTACATCGTGGCTCGACATAGTTTGAACTTATATTCAGGAACTTCCAGAATGATATCCTCCACGCCCATGAGCTCAACGTTCTCATAAAATGGTTTCAACCTGTGACCATTGACTTTAAAAGCTTTATCAGTATGCAAATCTTTTATTCCTATAGCACCATGAGGAGAAATGTTAGTCACAACAAAAGGACCAAGCCACCTAGTTTGCAGCCTACCTGGAAACAACTTGAAACGAGAATTAAACAACAATACTTTCTGACCAATATGAAAAGATTTACGAGAACTATGATTATCATGAAAAGCTTTGGTCTTTTGTTTATATATTCTAGCATTTTCATAAGATTCTAGTCTGAGTTCCTCTAACTCTAGCAACTGCAATTTATGCTCTGCTCCAGCTTTCTCATAGTCTAAATTACACTGTTTAACAGCCCAAAAAGAGTTGTGTTCAAGTTCCACAGGTAAGTGACAAGCTTTACCAAAAACTAGTCTATAAGGAGACATTCCAATCGGTGTTTTATAAGCAGTTCTATAGGCCCAAACTGCATCATCAGTCCTTAAACTCCAGTCTTTCTTATCAGGTTTAACCATTTTCTCTAATATTGATTTTATCTCTCGGTTGGAGACTTCGGCCTAACCATTGGTCTAGGGGTGGTATGCTGTGGCTACCCTATGAATAACATGATACTTGTAACATGATACTTGCTCAGTAAAGCACCTAAAGTCTTATTGCAGAAGTGGGTACCACGGTCACTGATCAGAGCCTTAGGCATTCCAAATCGATTAAAGATACGACTCTTAACAAATTCAACAAGAGTTTTACTATCATCCTTCTTAGTAGCTTTAACCTCAACCCACTTCGAAACATAATCCACCGTAAGTAATATGTACTCGTATCCATAAGAAAGTGGAAAAGGCCCCATAAAAATCAATACCCCAAATGTCAAAAATGTCACAGATCAGAATACTAACCTGAGGCATTTCAGCTCTTTTAGACAAATTACCATTTTTCTGACACCGCTCACAGGATTTGCAGAACTCATAAGCGTCTTTATGCAAGATTGGCCAATACAAACCATACTCCAACACCTTGTGAGATGTGCGCTGTGGACCAAAGTGACCTGTTTCTAAGTTATGACAGAATGTTAAAATAGAATGCACTTCAGATTCATTCACACAACGCCTAATAATATTATCGCTACAGCATTTCCATAGGTACGGATCATCCCAAATATAAAGTTTTGATTCATTCCTTATTTTATCTCTCTATGCTCTAGACAATGTGGAAGGAAAAGTAGTTACCAAGTAATTTACCATATCAGCATACCATGGAATTGCTTCATGACGCAAGGAATACAATTGTTCATCAGGGAAGAACTCAGTCACCATAGGCCAGTCTTGTTGAGGGACTATTCTACTCAAATGATCAAGAACTAGGTTTTCAGCTCCCTTTTTATCTCTAATTTCTAGGTCAAATTCTTGTAATAAAAGCATCCAGCGTAGCCAATGTTGTCAGAATCGGGATTCTACTTTGGATCGATGGGGAGGGTAGGATCGAATCGGTAGAATCGGATCGTAGAATCGTAAGATTCTACAAACTCACCAATTATAGTTTTTTATTTGGTAAAAACATATCATTGAAGATCAAAATACTTATTTATTAATATTTATCCATAAAATATTGATAATTAATGATTTTAATATTATTATATGAACATGTTTCTACAACTTACCCGAAATTTGAGTTTTACGATGTCATTATATAAAAATATATATTAATTTTTTTTACTATGAAATCGGATCGTAGTATCGTAAGATCGTAGAATCGTATTATGATCCTACCTCCAGAAATTTCCAGATAATTAGGATCGTAAGATTCTACAACCATGATAGAATCGTAAGATCTAGGATCGGTCAAGCATTTTTAGATCATAAAATCGTAGGATCGAATCGGGATTCTGATAACAATGAGCGTAGCAACCGTGGTTTAGACTCTTTCTTTTTTAAGAGAAATTTTAATGTCGAATGGTCAGAATAGACTATCACGTGAGTGCCTAGCAAATATGGTCAAAACTTTTCAAGCGCATAAATTACAGCATACATTTCTTTCTCAGTAACTGTATAGTTACATTGAGCAAGGTCTAGTAATTTTGAAGCATAGTGAATAGCATATGACTCTTTATCAGCTTTTTGACCAAGGGCAGCTCCTACTGCTTTATCGCTTGCGTCACACATAATTTCAAAAGGTAAATTCCAGTCAGGGGGACGCATAACAGAGGCTGAAGTCAGTTTGTCTTTTAGTGTGTCAAAGGCTTCTTTACATGAATCATCAAACACAAAGGCAACATCTTTAGCAAGTAATGAACACAACGGCTATGAAATTTTCGAAAAATCTTTAATGAAACGTCTGTAAAACCCCGCGTGACCTAAGAAAGATCAAATCTCTCGCACACAAGTCTGGTATGGCAGAGAACTTATGACATCAATTTTTGCTTTGTCTACTTCTAAACCTTTAGAACACACAATATGACCCAAGACGACTCCTTGTTGGACCATAAAATAACACTTTTCAAAGTTTAAAACAAGTTTCGTTTCAACGCATTTTTTCAGCACAAGTGATAAATTGTGCAGAAAAAAATCAAAAGAGTCACCAAAAACAATAAAGTCATCCATAAATACTTCTAAACAGTTATCAATTAAGTCAGAAAATATACTCATCATACACCTCTAAAAAGTTCCAGGTTCATTGCACAGGCCAAAGGGCAATCTTCTAAAGGCATAAGTACCAAAGGGGCCTGTGAAAGTGGTCTTCTCTTGGTCTTCGGGTGCTATGGGCACTTGGGTATAACCTGAATAACCATCTAGGAAACAAAAATAAGATTTTCCAGCTAATTTTTCTAGCATCTGATCAATGAAAGGTAATGGGAAATGGTCCTTTCTAGTGGCCTTATTAAGTTTCCTATAATCTATACACACCCTCCACCCATTAGATACTCTTGTAGGTACAAGTTCACCCTTATCATTTTCTACCACGGTTATACCTGATTTCTTTGGGATGACATGAATAGGACTGACCCACTCAGAATCAGAAATATGGTATATGACTCCAGCATCTCTCCATTTTACCATTTCCTTCTTAACGACCTCTAACATTAAAGGATTTAATCTACGTTGTGGTTCTTGAGAAGGTTTAGCATCCTTCTCCAAAAATATTCTATGCAGACAAAGAGTGGGACTGATTCCTTTTATGTCAGCTAAAGTCCATCCTATAGCTTCTTTATATTCTCTAAGCACATTTAACAATTTCTCTCCCTGCTTCACTGATAATGAACTAGAAATAATCACTGGCAATGTGTCATTTTCACCAAGAAAAGCATGTTTTAAATTAGCAGGAAGAGGTTTAAGTTCAAGTTCAGGTGCTTTAATAATAGATGGAATGAGTTTTTGACTCGATGGGGGTAGGGAAAGTTTAGTAGAATCCTTACCAGAGTCAACGAAGCTAAGGTTCACTATATCAGAAGTGGGTACAAGAGTTCCTGTCATATCAGACAGATTAGTAGCATGGTCATCGTCAAAAACTTGTTGTGCAATCCAATTAATAACATCAATGTAATCAACAGCATACACGCTGCCATTGTGTCAGAATACTTCATAGCATCAAAGATATTAAATGTGATAACTTCACCTTCAAATTCCAATGTTAGAATATCGTTATGCACATCAATTTTAGCTCGTGAAGTTTTAAGAAAAGGCCTACCTAGCAGCAATGGTACATTAGTCGAATCACGAGAATCATCCATATCAAGAATATAAAAATCAGCAGGAAAAATTAAGTCACCCACTTGAACAAGAACATCTTCTAGAACACCTAATGGGTATGCATATGATCTATCAGCTAGTTGGATTATGACATCAATTCCGACCAATTTCCCACCATGCAAAGACTCATACACAGATTTAGGCATGACATTAATGGAAGCCCCTAAGTCTAGCATGCATCTTTTAAATTTAGACGAGCCAATATTGCAGGGAATAGAGAACATCCCTGGATCATTACATTTCGGAGGAACTTTTCTTTGAATGAGAGCAGACACATTTTCCCCCATACTTACTTTTTCAGCATTCTTATTTTTAATATTCCTCTTATTAGTACAAAGCTCCTTTAAAAATTTTGTATACTTAGGAATTTGTTTAAAGGCATCAAGCAAGGGTATATTCAGTTCCACTTTCCTAAAAGTTTCCAGGATTTCATTTTCAAGTTCAATTTTCTTTGTTTTAGCAAACCTTGTCGGGAAAGGGGGAGGATCTTTAAAGTTTGGAACATTCAAATCAGATTTTTGACTCTTATCCTTATGAGTTCCTTGACCTTTTTCTACCTCTGGTTTTTCTAACGGTTGAACCTCAAGTTCTTTCTCAATTTCATTCTTATTCAATTCAGGTTCACTTAAGACCCTACCACTTCTAAGTGTTACAGCTTGAGCACTCTCTTTAGGATTAGGAATTGGTTGAGCTTGGATATTACTCAGAGTAGTGCATATTTGACCCATTTGCGTGTCTATTTGCTGTAGGTGAGCATCATTTTTCTGTTAGTAAGATACACCCTGATTATGAACTTGACTCACAGTAGAGGTTAACTGTTTCATCATCTCTTCTAAAGATGGTGTTTGTGAACCCTGTTGCCTAAAATTATTCTGAAAGTTTTGTTGTTGTTTAGGTCCAGATCCATATCTTAAATTGGGGTGATCCTTCCAACCCTCATTATAAGTGTTTGAGAAAGGGTCATAGTTTCTTTGTTGATTATTAAACCCACCCAAAGCATTAACATGTTCAGGATTAGCAATAACAAACGGCTGACCAGCAGTGTCAGCGTACACAATATCAGAATTCATAGAACAAACAGTTGGTTTAGACTGATCAGATACAAGTTTCGAAACTAATGTAGTAAGAGTAGTAATTTGTTGGGCATTTTCTTGCATTTGATCCTTAATAGATGTAATGTCAACATTATTTACCCCACTTGCTTCCCCTACATCTCTCCTAATACCAAATTGTTGGGTGTTTAATGCCATATTATTTATCAAATTTCTAGCTTCTGTGGGTGTTTTTTCAGCTAAAGACCCACCACTAGCAGCATCAATGTAACCGCGATCCTTAGTTAAAAGACCTTCATAGAAATAAAACATGAGAAGTTGTTCACTGATTTGGTGTTGGGGACAAGACGCACATAAATGATTAAATCGTTCCCAATATTCGCATAAGGACTCATCCCGACCCTGTTTTATTCCACTTCTCTTTTCTAATTGACGCGACTCTACTAGCTGGTTGAAATTTTTCTAGAAAAGCAATTTTAAGTTTATCCCAGCTAGTGATTGAACCAGGTGACAAGTAAAACAACCATTCTTTAGCAGACTCCTCTAATGAGAATGGAAAGGAACGTAATTTAATATCCTCAGGTTTTACCCCCTCACTTTTCATAGATGAACATGCCAGGTCAAACGCAACTAAATGCATGCTAGGTAACTCATTTGACCGACCATAAAACTTAGGGAGTAAATTAAGAAAACTGGAATTTAACTTTAAAGGCTTTTGAAGAGTAGGAAATACGATACTCAGTGGAGTTGTGGTCACATCTGGCATGGCCAGCTGCTTCAGTGTCTTCTCAGCCATTTGATTTTCTTCTTCGCAAAAGAACTTGTCCAAGTGTAATGCTTCTTCCGCTTTCCCTTCCAAGAACTCTTTCCTTAGCCTCCTTGTTGTTCTCTCGATCTCTGTATCAAAAGTTACTGGTCCCTTCGAACGACGAGTGTTGTGCATGCACCTGTAAGAGAATTCATGAGATAATGTCAGCAATTGGTTCATCAGTGGCACTGTCTGGACAGGTTCAAATGTAGATTAGATAAAGCACATCTATGCCCAAGTTTCAATTTCACATAATCTATTATTCCTGATGCCCTCCCATTCTAAACATGTGAGATATGTAATCGGATCATAAGTTCATTCAAATTCAAGCTTGAAGCAAAATTAAGTGACTGGCAACACATACGTTAAACATAGGCAGCAGCAAATCAATAATTACTAAGCATAGTAAATCAGGACGCTAGGCTAAAATGATTTAACTTAGAAGACCAGTCGTATATAGCAAGACTTAGTTCTCAATAAAAGCAAAAAAAATTACAGCACCTTTTTTTTTTAGCAAGTGCACTATCCTTTAGTGTAGATTAGTTCAGGGGCAGGTTTAGCAATTTAAGCTTCATAACAAGTAGGCCTTCTCAGCAGCATAAGATTTTATTAGCTGTCTAAAATTTTAACATGTTCACAAGAATGATCAGAATATAAAGTTAAGGAGCAAGAAATTTGTAACTGCGCAAAATTTTATCATACACCAATAATGGTTGACAATATTGAACAAAGATAATATAAACTCCCCGGCAACAGCGCCAAAATTTGATACGTGTCATTTACGCATACAAATTAATTATTTATTTTCCTTACCTTCATCACAATCATATCTTTGAAGTAATATAATATTGAACAAGTAAGGGTCGATCCCACGGAGAGATTAGCTATTCAAAGTTAAAGTCAACTATTAGCTAGTAATAACAATTACATATTTACGCATATAAGTTAAATGCTAGCTTATTTACTGATATGTACGATTAAGGGGGTTTGTTTCGAAGTTTCGAACTAATAAACTAATGGAAATTAAACTAATTGATAAGAAGCTAATATTTAGACGTGAAAGCAAATACTACACACAATTCCAATTTAGTAAATCTAATCCAATCTACTGTATCGTATAATCTTGAATAATTAATAGCTTAACTGCGGAATTTATGGTAACAAAATTCCCTATATTCTCTTAGATTACAACCGACCTAAACTAAGCCTAGACCGATTCTTAGCTAGCCGGCCAATGTAAGTTTGTCGCGCCCTACTAAAGACCGGATTAGTCGCATTATTGAACCAAGAATATTTCATTAACCCTATTAGTCTCTAAGTGACGTCGCTACCTAGAGATCAATAGTCTAAGTTTTTACTCTTAACTTAAACTAATCCCAATTCGCAGGGACTAATTCGAGTTAGTCGCTACTGGTATTACGCAAGTTGAACTAAGCCTAACTTACATAATTAGCATACGAGACAATCAAAACCACAATAAGATAACAAATTATGAGGAAGATTGAATCTTGACAGTAAAACAGTAAAACTTAAATACTAATTACTCAAAATAAATCGTACAACAAATATCAGTATACAGTACTAAAATTATATGACGGATTTCCAAACCATAAACTAGGTACAAGAGTAGTAAAGAGAACTTATTTTGTAGCCCGGAATCCGTCGCACAACCTTCGGATATCACACCTCCAATTGAACTAGAATCCACCCTTACGCCGCCGTATACTAAGACTATGCCAGAGTATTGCCTCCTCCTAGCTCTCGCCTCCTAGTTTAGGTCGAAGATCGTCTCACTTTATCGCTCAATTTCTGGGAAAATATGTGGGTAATTGCTTGCCTTTTCGGGAGGAAATCATGAGTTTTCATACTCATCATGATCGGTGTTTGGGATAGATTCGGGATACGTTTTGCAAGGAATAGGATTGATTTTGGCAATAAAATATGAGATGAGATTAATTCCGGGAATCAGAAGAGACCCGGTTTCTTCATATGCTGAGCTCTTTGCTTGGTTTCTCGAACTTTTGCGCCGCTCTTCTCTTTTTTTATTTTTTATAATGATTTGTTTGATTGACTTCTTATTTTACTACTTTTCTTGCCCGTGCGTTGCACGGATATTAAAATAATGTGTGATAAATTTCACAAAAAAATATAATATAGACATATAGTACATTGTTCATGTCTAAGATTTAATGTATGATGCATGACCAATAAATAATTCCCGTTAACATAATATTGACATAAGAATAAAAGAGTTTTTGATTAATAAATACTTTTTTTTTAGGAATATAAAACCAATATGAAGTTTATATATATATGATATTTGGACTGATAGTTTTTAGAATTTGTTCATTAATACCTGTTTGTTTTTCAATTGGTCAAGGAAAACAATAATATCTACTCTGCATAATCAACTCAATGATGCAACAAATCTCCTTCTTTCGAATAACAACCATAATTTAATCATTGATGGATCAAATTATAATTATGTAAAAATATTTAGAGTTAGTTAGAATGTTATATCTCCCGGTCAAACTATAGAAGTACGTTTTAATGTGAACCAAATTAAACGTTCTACATGGCTAGAGTACATTTTATGACCCAGTATAAAGATAGTCTTGGCCCGCATCTTCTCATTTGAAACAAAATCTTTCACGAAAACCCCTATTTTTCTTTCTTATTCACACACATGATTTAAAACAATCTTATCCCTTGAAAGATCGATCCTTGTCTCCGAAACTTATCTCAAATTTATCCAACTAAGTGAAAAACTAAACCCTTATTTATAGAAAAATCTATCATCCAATGGAAACTAATCCTTGCTCTCGAAAATGTTGTTTTTTAAGGAAAATAAAACCAATATGAAGTTTATATATATGATACTTGGGACTGAGAGTTATTAGATTTTGTTCATTAATACCTTTTTGTTTTTCAATTGGTCAAGGAAAACAATAATATCTACTTTGCATAATCAACTCAATGATGGAACAAATCTCCTTCTTTAGAATAACAACCATGATTTAATCATTGTTGGGTCAAATGCTAGTTACGTAAAAACATTTACAGGTAGTTAAATGTTATATCTCCCGGTCAAACTATAGACATACCTTTGAATGTGAATCAAATTCCGCTGAGGCTGCTTATGACACCCCCCCCCCCCTATAACAATAGTCTTGCCCCCATCTTCTCATTTGAAACAAAATCTTTCACGCATACCCCTATTTTTCTTCCCTATTCACACATATGATCTAAAATAATTTCATCCCTTGAAAGATCGATCCTTGATTTCAAAACTGCTCTCAAATTTATCCAACCAAGTGGAAAACTAAACCCCTACTTCTAAAAAAATTCACAATCCAATGGAAACTAACCCTTGCTCTCGACACTGTTGTTAAAATTAAGATTTTACTTTAATTTGGATTGATGGGGTCAAGATTAAGTTATCAGTATGATCTTTTGAGGTTTCTCGTTATTATTCATGTTACCTATATGTTTTAATGCAAGCGATATTTTGTTGATAAATGACCTTATTTATTATCACTATTCTCGTTAAACTCATCACCCTCCACAAATGCACTCTCCCTCCACCCCACTAATTTACCCTCAAAATAAAATATCAGCAGCCACCGTGAATAGTTCTTACTACTTGAAACAACCTCCAATCCACTACCACTATCACTACCTTTCTGCCACGTTTTACATCTAAGAAGTCATAAATCACATTCACCTCCATGAAATACCAATATTTACTCCAGATGATATGTATCCTCGTCTCCCGTATCGAAGACAATTTATTTCTCCTTCAACAAAAAAATTTTTAAGAAGCAATCTTCCCTCTTATCTCTCTCCCTTTCCCTTCCTAGTCTTTTTCTCGTCCCTTCCCCTACCTCCATTCCAGATACTCAAACAAAGTGTTTGGGTACTATGTTTGTAAACTGAATAAGTTTGAATATATATATATATATATATATATATATATATATATATATATATATATATATATATATATATATATATATATACAAACTTTGCTATTTATTTCATTTTGCATAAATAAATGTTACTACCTCCATCTCATTTTTATTGTCCTTTTTTCTTGAAATTTTATTATCTCATAATTATTATCTCCTTTCTAGATCTAGTAAGGAAAAACTTTAGTCAACCAACTCGTTGCAATCACCCTCATTCCCACTCGAAACAACCTTTAGCCCACTACTTAATCCCTTCGGTTCACACATAAAACGATCTAAAATGCAAAGCTTTCATCTCTCTCTCTTGAAAAGTCCATCTAACTAACAGAAAACTAACCGCTACATTCTGAACTTCCATCATTTTTACATCTCGTAAAGATTAAGTTGAACATGACAAAAAAAAATGCAGAAACTTAGGTTTTGTTTGATAACGACAGATTGAACATTTTTTTAGCATTTTGAGAGTTATTACACTATTTAAATAACAAATGTCCTATTTTGAGTGTTGATCATCTGAGATAGTAGATTATGGTGTAATTTCCTGTTTTACATTATGACCTTTAATTAGTATATTATAAGAAAAAAAAATTGAGTTTTTTTTTATCTCTGGGAAAATTAAAGATCAAACTTTTTCTTTATCATATTTACAATTAATATTCTTCACTTAAAATATATAAATTTAAGCAAGTTCAAGTACGTTAGCTAAAAGTTATAAATCACAAATTTTACGAAGCAGGATAATCATTTTTTTTATTAAAATGAAATAAATGTCATAAACTTCATGAGAATATTAATGCGGTAGAAAACTATAGAAGAGTTGGCAAGTACGTGACCCCCTTTTAGGTTTAAATTTTTTTTCATTTATTTTTATATTTTTGTCTAAAGGTGGTTTAAAGCATCGTATTATGCATGACGAATATGTCTCACCCTTCCCCAATTCGTATCTCTCACTAAATTATAGTAATGATGTGCTCAATTTACACAAAAAAAAACATATATATAGCATCAACAATAATTAGTTTGCTCCATATAATTGAATAGTACCGTTTTTTATGCATGTAAATTTGTCAAAAGAAAAGTTTGAGAGAGACGGTCTTCACTATGTTAGGGAAATACTACTCGTACATTTTTATGTGTTTTTCATGACTTTTTTTTTAATGTTGATCGTTGCTTGAATTGAACCTTAACCTTATACATATTTCTATAATAAGTGTATCTAATTTACATTCAAGCCTCATTCAAATTTTAGCAAATTAGCAGCAACTTTCTTTATCTTTAAATACTGCTTGAAAAATAGATATCAAACTTTGTACTTATCAATAATTTGTGAATATCTTATTTAAATTTTGATTAATATACTTTTATATAATGACAAATGAATGTAAATAATATAATAATAAATTATCAATAGAAGTTGAAGTGTATTGTGAGGGAAATAACTTTAAAATTAGTAGGAGAAATACATATGACATTTGAAAAATAAACTTCGTATTATGTATAATTAAATATGACATTAGCAATAACAAAAGACGTAGGGACATATTTCAGCGTTCATTTTACTCTTTACATGAGTAAATTCCATGTAGTACGTATTATGCATGCACATTTGTCACAACCCATTTCGACCTAGGGCCTTTTAGCCTCATAATACCTCATTTTTTTATTCGGAAGTTTTTATAGTGTTGGATATTATTGCTCACAGCTCAAAGCTCACGCAGCTACCCCGTATACCACCCCCAAAGATAGCTATCGACACCGAGTACTCGACGTAGTCAGGGCCCCAGCATGCATGCACAAGCATAAGGAGCGCAGGGATCTCTGAGCAACCATGATCCTGCAACGTTCCACTGGTCCTAGAATGACGATAAACTTGCCTAAGGTACGCCCCTGTTGGCTCTAAACATGATGAACACACATTGCGTCATGAACAAGGTTAAGTAGTCGTTA
This sequence comes from Silene latifolia, assembly GCF_048544455.1. NCBI lineage: Eukaryota > Viridiplantae > Streptophyta > Magnoliopsida > Caryophyllales > Caryophyllaceae > Silene > Silene latifolia. The sequence continues at coordinate 396,425,640 of NC_133538.1, forward strand.
TGCGGCATAAGTCTAAATCAGCCCCCTGGGCTGACACGACAGCTAGCTAAGTCTAAATCAGCCTCCCAGGCTGACACGACATGTCTAAATCAGCCTCCTGGGTTGACACAGCCACCTCTAGTCAGAATGCGGCATAAGTCTAAATCAGCCCCCTGGGCTGACACGACAACTAGCTAAGTCTAAATCAGCCCTCTAGGCTGACACAACGGATCTAAATCAACCTTCCGGGCTGACACGGCCACTTCCGACTTGAATCAGCCATTGGGCTAACACAATGGTATTCGTAAGTTTGAAACGACTCCCAGAGTTAAGCCTGACTACCTAATATGTGCCTAAGTCTATAAGAGAAAAATGAAATTCACAAATAAGACATGGCATGAATAAAAGCCAGCCTGCCAAACCAGGCAAGGTTCATTTCAAAATACGGCCAGACATGCCACCAGGCCAAGCATGGCCCAAAAGTTCAAACACGCCACTACGACGGAAGCCACAAAACAAAGTGTCTTAAAAATACTTACAAATCTGTGCCATCACAGGGCCAGACCAATAAATCATGAAAATACCTAAAATATTTTTTAACTAGAGGCCAGGTCAATGACCTCCCTCTCAGATGCCTCTCCTGCATTCTCTTGTTGACTCTCATTTTCAGGAACAGGACCAGGTTGCACCTTCCCATCGACAGCAGCCTCCTGGACTTCAGAAGCAACAACAGCCTCCTGGAAAGAGCCAGCCCCCTCAGCAGCAGTCTGCTCCATCATGGCAGGAGAGTTCACCTTGCCAGCCTCGGGCATCAGCACACTCAAATCAGGTTGAACAGGGTAGAGGGTCTCCAGCTGCCTCTCTTCCTCCTCTACTAACTGAAGGGTAGGAGGATCAGTCAGCGCAGCACGCATTCCACTAATCTTAGCCCGCAAGGTAGCATAAGCAACGATATTGGTGGCGAGGGTGATTAGCTTATTGATCCTTTCATCAGCACGCTTGAGAGCATCGGAGAAGGTATTGCACACTTCCTGGGTACGTGATAGCTGTTCAGTCTCCTCCTCCAGCCTCTTCTTAGTACCAGATAACTCAGCCTTCAGCCCCGCCACGCGTTCCCTCAAATCAAGGCGTCGCCGCTCCAAACCAGCGATAGTTCCAGAAAGCTCTTCGTTCTTGGCATGAGTGGCTCGGCTAGTAGTCTGAACCACGTCAATCATCTTCCTATAATAGAAGGCTGACTGAAAGACATGTTAGCAGAGAACAGAGTTAGCAAGTCCAACGAAAAAGGGTCTGGGGCAGACAAAGGCAGCATAAGAGGGAGACGTACCATAAAAGCGTTGTGCACATCATTTTCAGCCATCTCCTCAGGGGAGAACCCCTTGAATGCCTCCACCAGGGGAGGAAAGAGGAGTCGGTCCAAAACAGGCCAATAAGGCACCTGATCCACGTTCCCAAAACCTTCGGGAAAGTGGGCAGTGATGCCTCCGCCAGCATAACAGGGCTCGCTGGAGGAGTGGGAGGATGATGTGACAGGGGACTGGCCTCTAGAGGCTCGGAAGCAGGGCGAGCAATGCTGGAACGAGTGGGAGGAGATTGAAAGGAGGCAGCAGGGGCATTTCTCTTGGAGGCAGAAGGCGTGTCAGGGCTCCCAGCAGCGCTCTTCCTCCTGGCACTCTGGAGGATGGCTTCCAAAGGATTAACTCTGGCACCTACAATCAGCAATAAGTCAGGCGTCAGAAGGTGTCGGATAAGAAAAAAAAAGATGTCAGGAGGCCTACTGGAAGACATGTTGTGCGATGATTGTTGAGGATTGGAGGAGGAGACAGGTGAGAAACCAGGAAGCATGTCGGGAAATTTTCTCTCCGAAACAGGTATGCAGAACAACTTGTTGCGGGCAGATGCAGGGTCTCCCAGGTGGATCCGGTTGTGTGGACCTGCACAGAAATAGAAAGTAAGACAGTGAACGCGCGAAGGTCAACAAGATGCCAAGAAAGCTACTTACTCGAAGTTATGACCCAGTCTTCAAAGATGTAGTCAACATGCGGCTGAATGGAGTTCTTCCTTAAATAAAAGAACTCCTCAAACCACTTTTCGTCTTTCGACTTTGACACGTGCCTGAAAGAAGCCTCACGGCGGCCACGGAAGGAGAACTGACCTCTTTCCAAGGAACGAATCTCAAACATATGGGCAAGATCTCCCAAACTGATGGTGTTACCAGCGTTCTGGCTGGCAGTAAGGGAGTAAACGAAAACCCTCCACACCTGAGCAGAAATTTGGGCCATGGCAAAGCCATTGGTTCGGAAGAAGTCCTGGACCAACTTAGGAATGGGAAACAGAGGCCATATTTGAAGGGATAGAGATAAAGATAGCGTTCTGGCCGGGGTCTGGAATGGCGATGTTCACCCTGTCGCCTAACCCTAAAAGTTCTTTGATTAAAGGGATGTGGGCGGTCGTCAAGGTGGAGTCATAGTTGTGGGGGTGGGTGAAAAGGTCGCGAGATGGAAAAGTGGAGTCCGGTGTCAAGTTGGTCGGCGCAGAAGACAAAGGGGCATGACGAGCTTTACCCATGGTAATGCAAGAAAAGAGTGGAGAAATAAAGGTAAATACTTGACGATGTGAGAATGGAACTCCGGTGAAAATGGCGGAAGTCCGGCGGAGAAGCAAAGGGAAGAGGAAGGGTTTAGGAGAGATGGGGAGGTTTTAAAATTTCTGAATTGAATAAGGGGAAGTAGAGTGGGGACGGTTGAGATTATAAAGGGGAGATGGAGTTAAGGGGGGGCGAGAAACGAGGATGGGAGTAGGGCAATGATGAGTGTTTGGGAAGTTGTGCAAAAGACTGCGCGAGATTTAAATGATAATTCCTTACTCGTCATCTCAAAGCGTGTCTCGCAAGGAATTAGGGGCAAACTATTTGGGCCAAATTCTGCGCATTGGGTCAGTAAGGAGTTAGGTCCATTAAGACCTACGCGGTGGATTGGGCTAAGTAAACTAATGGCCTTGAGGAGCCCGTGAGCTAGAATCAACCAGGCGGATTTCAGGGAGAATATGGAGAACAGGGTTCTAAACAGCAAATCATGGGCTGTCAACAAGAAGAAGCCCAGCAAGGGCGGGATCCGGCTTTACTTACCGCACAAGCGACCTATTTATATACATGACGAAGAAGGGAGAAATATCATTCATACACACATACGAAAACCCTACATATTGTGCTAGCAAGAAAAGTCGTGCCGCCATATTTGTACTCGTCCTCCATATTAAAAGCTAGTGCAATCCTTGGAAGGGTACCGTCCCTTCCCGCGGTCGTTTCCCATATTGGGTTTTCCGCGTCACCAAATCTCTCGTGTCAAGCTTTATTTACATTCTTGTTTGTTCACTCGTCAACCATACAAACTACGTAATTCACATAAAACGCATAAGACCACTTTGACCTAGTTTAACCTAATTGATAAGGCTAAAGTCGTATCACCTTAATCAAAGTAAACCTAAACTACTACTAACAAAATAGCTAGCGGTAAGTCAGGGTCGAATCCACGGAGAGGCGGTGATTATCTAGTTTGTTTATATTTAAATCTGTCTTAGAGTAACCAATTGTGGGGGTTTGTTTTGTTTGTATGCTAACCAACTAATTGCATGTAATTTAAAGGGCAAATAACAATAATATTAAAGGTCTAGGATTTTCGGTTCACTAGGTCAATTATATGGGGTCTATTAATCAATTGCTAGATCTGTCAAGCTGTCTAAGGTCATAAGATCGGTCGACTCTATTATGCCCTTTAGATCGATTCTAACATGAGGTCGCTATAATTAGATACAATCTATTTGATTATCGCAGCCTATATTAATTCTAACCCGGTCGGTGAAAGGATTAATTCGCTACACTAATTAACAACTCAGGCCTAAGTTAATTAACTAGAATAAGAACAATAATCAAACGACAACTTATATGATTTCCCTAGCAATTAATCAATTTTCCCCTTTTAATTAACCTAGATCCCCTTCATCCTAGATGAGGAAATTAGCTACGCATAATAGAAAGAATAACAATAATAGTAATGGAAAACATGATGAACAATAATAAAGATAAACAAGTAATTGAAATAATAATTGAAGAATGATTAGAACAATACCGTAATTAAAGGCAATAGATCCGAACAATAATTAAACTAAACTAAGTATTTGAGAGAGTTTTCTAAGGTAGCTATATTAAACCTACTGAAAATAAAGCATAAATAACCTAGGGTACGAGTTTTGGTATTTATAGCAATACATAACCGACTTAAGGAAAGTTGCGGGAATTATAAAACTGGAAGGTTCCTCGATCGAGCCTAAGTGGACTCGATCGAGGAACCACTTCCTCGATCGATCCAGGGCTGGCTCGATCGAGGCACCAAAGTTCAAGAACACCCAACTCTCGACATTGCAAATTTTATTGATTAGGTTGGTTCCTCGATCGAGCATGAAGTTCCTCGATCGAGCCAAGGTTGACTCGATCGAGGCACCAATTTCCTGCTTCGCGCACTGAACTTCAAACGGCCGCCATTTCTTCGTTACTTGTCAGAATCAAGCGATTTTTGCGGCGTTGGAAAGCTAAGAAGATAAGCTTTCAACTCCAATTGGAATAACTTGAAAATATGTTGTAGAACTCGAGATATGGCTCTTAAAAGTAGGCACTTGTAATAAGAAGCTCTTTTCTTCGTGTTTTCTTCTTAACTTCTCTTCCTTCATTCTTATGGATTCTCGTGCCATGCTTCGTGTATCTCTTCATGCTCACTCCAAGATGCCCATTTCAATCCTTTGCTCCTCAAATGCATCATTTCTGCATTAAACATCAAAAGGCGGAAGTATCAACATTCTAACATAAAAGGCATGTAAATGATATAAAATAGCACGAAAACCGTATCAAAAGTAATTACGGGGAGGCATAAATATGTATATAATTATGACTCATCAAACTCCCCCAAACCATCTCTTTGCTTGTCCTCAAGCAAAGCAACACACAATACAAAAGGCAATCATACAAATGGCGAATAAACGACTCAGAGCTAATGTTTAATGCACATACAAATCCCAAGCTATCCATATTTGTAACAAAGTAATGACTAAAGTGTACCAATAAAACAAATTCAAAGGTACGGGAAATAGAAAACGTAGCTCAAGTCTCAAGTCACCATACTAGATACAAATGCCAAATACCTTTCGATCATGCAAGACAAATTATTCGGATTCACTCGTGCACTCATAAGTATATAGGGTGAGTTATATGTGAAGATAGAAAGAAGTAGAAACACTCACTCAACTTATAAAACATGCATGCAATCTAATGTGATAGAGATTTCCCCAACTAATATGCAATCACATATGTAGACGAAAGTACATGTATCAAGGACAATAAGGGTGGCAAATTGGTTAAAGGAATATAAGTGGTTTGTGCCAAAGCACGTTATGGATATGTGGAGCTAAGACGGTAGTCGCAGCGCTAACCCAAACCAAATCTAAGTCTTAAAATAACAAATGAACCCAACTTAGAGAAATGATCTCAACTTTACAACATATGAGAGCTAACAAACTACTCTCCAATTATACTAGACTCTAACAACCATCTTTTTGATCCTTGACAAAACCAAATGAAGCAATCTCTTTTTTTTTTCTTTTTTCCTTTTCAAAATTTTTCGATTTTTTCGATTTTTTCTTTCTTTTTCTTTTTTTCTTTATTTTTCTTTTGCTTCATATTTTTCTTTTTCCAACACAAGGATACAACACAATTACTAAATAAATACTTTGCTATACCCATATGACAACAATAAGTCCCAACCCAACCATAATAGCAAAATAAACGTGATAAACAAGCAACTGCGACTATCCCGAAAAGGTAGGCAAATTCTTGGATTGTAGCTCATAGGATGTAATTTAAGATTGGCTACAAGGGTTCAAATGGGCTAACAAAAGGTAATGTAAGGCTTATTTGAACGGTAAGAACCGCATTTCCACATGTACTTAGTCAAATGAAAGCAATAAATGTATCAAGAAATCAATGTCACACTTATGCAATTTGATATTACACATTCCACAAGGAGAAACCACACTCAAGCCTAATTGACAATGAGACCAGTTTATTGATGTTCCTGGCCTAGGAAGCTCTATAGACCTCAGAACTTTAAGTAGTTTACCAACATAATTTTGTCAAATCTAATCAATATAAGGCATGTCAAATACGGCTAAGACTTGAATTATGAGCTTTGTTTTCATGGCTAATGAGTCAAAACAATGTACATGAACAACTATATGGGATTCTAATGCAAAAACAATGCAATTTAACATCATTGTTATCTAATTCACCAAGACTCGACTCGAAATAAAGGAAAAGACATGTTTTTGTATTTTGAAATTTTAAATTTTTTATGGACTTTTGATAAATGTACACAACATAAAGTAAATCACACAACATAATTAAACTCCTCCCCCTAACCTAAATGTCACAGTGTCCTCATTGTGACGCCTACAGCATATCAATCACACACAAATCCAGCAACCTAAAGGACACAACTAACAAAAGGAATGGAAAAGAAATAGATAATACAACAAAAGAAGCTACAAGGGAAGAGAATACCGGGTAAGAGCTGAGGAATTCCCCCAAACCAGCTGCAAAAATAGGGGAAATATCAACCGCGCAATTCCTATCATCGTCTGGCCATGAATTAAACCCAAAACCTTGGTGACTCGATCGAGCCCCATGCCACTCGATCGAGGCACCTGTTGTCGTCCTTTTCCTTTCTTTATTTATCAATTACCTGCAATTGGGAACAATCAAAACAGCTCAAAGCTCTTAAGAGTCGATCATAAATCTGTGCATGTGCTACACAAAAGCATAAGTAGCACCAAGATATAACAGGAGAATATAAAATCAATGTTAAAGACCGTATCAGCATATCAAATATTTGATGACAATTATAGCAAAACCGCATCAAATTGTTAGTCCAACCAAAAGAGTATGAAGTATGAAAACACAAAGTAGAGGTCATACGAGGTAATTTATCACTCTTTACACCAGTAATCCTCATGAAATTATCGTCAACAATTACCTCTTGGTCAGGAGGTCTACCATTCCTAATATCAGAATCGGTGGCAAAAGAATATACTACCTCTACCAGGCTAGAAGTATTCATTGACTCATATGCCTTCTCATTCCCTTTGTTGATAAGCTTTATCCCATATACTTCAGCCTCTAAAGCATCTAACTCGGCTTTCCATATGGGAGATTTACCTGCACATGTCTCAAAAGATATCAAAGCATCTAAAGGGTCCATAGTAGGGGGCCCTTGTGCAGAGTATTCATCAATATCATCTTCAACATCAGAAACATCAAAATATGCATTATGCACAGGTGTAATAAAATTAACCTCACTGGACTCAAAATTAGAATCAAATTCAACAACTGAAGGGGAAGTATCCAAAGAAAGAGTCAACATATCGTCACATGAGTCCCATTTAACCTCAAGATCTTCGAATCGCGCATCATCACTCTCCTTATCCCAATACTCATCACAAAAGGGGTAATCTAAGGGGTCTGTCAAGTCTTCCTCATGTGACTCACTATCTGTAAAATCGTCTGAGCATATGGTCTCATCCTCTATGTTTCCCTCAATATCCTTTTCATTCCTTAAAACGGTTTCTATGGTCTCACCCACACCCTCATCCATGTATGGCTGAAATGAAAAAGTGGGTTTAATACATTCAATAGCAAGCCATTCAAAGAAAGAAGGGACATCTTCAATATTCTTACCACCAAAATCTCCCATACCTATGGAGTCAATGTAGGCTTGGGTTTGTCTGTTCATACCTTTTATGATGGTAAGACACATAGTAAGCCGCGGAATTTTGGCTTCGTAATTATGGGAACGAATCCAATCATTCCATCTATGCATGTAATCATGGAAGTTCTCATCTTCACCCTGTAGAAACTCGATGGAAAACATTAGAACGGTCTCAAGGAACTCATGTTCCCTGAGACAAAAGACAAACTAAACAAAACCAAACAGAAAAATTGTTGCCTCCCCGGAAACGGCGCCAAATTTGATAAGGCTAAAGTCGTATCACCTTAATCAAAGTAAACCTAAACTACTACTAACAAAATAGCTAGCGGTAAGTCAGGGTCGAATCCACAGGGAGGCGGTGATTATCTAGTTTGTTTATATTTAAATCTGTCTTAAAGTAACCAATTGTGGGGGTTTGTTTTGTTTGTATGCTAACCAACTAATTGCAAGTAATTTAAAGGGCAAATAACAATAATATTAAAGGTCTAGGATTTCCGGTTCACTAGGTCAATTATATGGGGTCTATTAATCAATTGCTAGATCTGTCAAGCTGTCTAAGGTCATAAGATCGGTCGACTCTATTATGCCCTTTAGATCGATTCTAACATGCAGTCGCTATAATTAGATACAATCTATTTGATTATCGCAGCCTATATTAATTCTAACCCGGTCGGTGAAAGGATTAATTCGCTACACTAATTAACAACTCAGGCCTAAGTTAATTAACTAGAATAAGAACAATAATCAAACGACAACTTATATGATTTCCCTAGCAATTAATCAATTTTCCCCTTTTAATTAACCTAGATCCCCTTCATCCTAGATGAGGAAATTAGCTACGCATAATAGAAAGAATAACAATAATAGTAATGGAAAACATGATGAACAATAATAAAGATAAACAAGTAATTGAAATAATAATTGAAGAAAGATTAGAACAATACCGTAATTAAAGGCAATAGATCCGAACAATAATTAAACTAAACTAAGTATTTGAGAGAGTTTTCTAAGGTAGCTATATTAAACCTACTGAAAATAAAGCATAAATAACCTAGGTTACGAGTTTTGGTATTTATAGAAATACATAACCGACTTAAGGAAAGTTGCGGGAATTATAAAACTGGAAGGTTCCTCGATCGAGCCTAAGTGGACTCGATCGAGGAACCACTTCCTCGATCGAGCTAGGACTGGCTCGATCGAGGCACCAAAGTTCAAGAACACCCAACTCTCGACATTGCAAAGTTTATTGATTAGGTTGGTTCCTCGATCGAGCATGAAGTTCCTCGATCGAGGCACCAATTTCCTGCTTCGCGCACTGAACTTCAAACGGCCGCCATTTCTTCGTTACTTGTCAGAATCAAGCGATTTTTGCGGCGTTGGAAAGCTAAGAAGATAATCTTTCAACTCCAATTGGAATAACTTGAAAATCTGTTTTAGAACTCGAGATATGACTCTTCAAAGTAGGCACTTGTAATAAGAAGCTCTTTTCTTCGTATTTTTGTAGATACCTCATTTCTGCACCTCCCGCAAACCACCCGGTGATGATTGGGCCGCATGTTTGGTACGCGGGACGATTTGTGACAGTTCGTAAGATTATCGTCAAGTGATTGCTCAAATATTAATGTCTACCTCTTAGTTGTCATCTACGTCCCGATACGGTCGTTTTGTGATAATTAGAGTACATTCGAGTCCGGGACCTAAAACCGTCTCCATTTTCTGATAACCGTTAAAACCCGAGTCTGAATGTTCTGGAATGTTCCGGATATTTCTATTCCATATTTCACAAATTTTATCTTTTAGTAAGTAAATTCCCGTAATATTCATATAAGATATTAAGGAAATCGAATTATTTCCGTCCTACCATAACTCAAACACGGAAATCTTTCTTCTGCAGGAGGAAACCACTTGGGAATAGATGCGATGGTCTTTGCTGCTTCTTCCAAGAGACGCGTGTGGGCTGCTTTGCGCCTCTTCCCAGGCCCTTTTCTGCATGTTTCTCGTATCTTTTTTCATATCTTTCCGAGATTCACTTCCAAAGAGTCTCCGAAACCCTAATTCCGTCACAGGATTAGTATAAATAGGAGCCTTCGCTCCTCATATTTCTCACGCGAGTGTCCGCCCTTCTCTTCTCCCTTTGCATTCTAGACTTTGTTCTTACTTTTGGCGTCTACGTGCTTGAACTTTCGACCACGTACGCTCGGATCCTTCTGAGTACCAGCCTCTCCGTTGCATGACCGACCAATTTGACCAAATACACAATAATCAACTTAATTAACTTAATCGTTTTCCTCTTACGAGGGCATCTTTCTTTGCATTCGCGTCGAGCATCACTAATCGATATCTTAGTCCTTCTCGTTTCGTCAACATGTAAGTCTGAGGGTGTAACATCTCTTTTATTTATTGTATTTACCTTTTGTATCAATTGTAAGGTTTACGTCGAAAATACAATTAAAACTGATTTCTAAAACCATGTTTAAAACCTTTTTTTTTACGGATTTCCAGTAGATAACCGTCGAGAAAGGACGCAGCAACTGCTGCGCCTCTTCGTGAGGCTGCCGCAGTTCCTGCTTCCTTTCTTCTTCGTTTATCCTCTGTTATTCGTCAAATCCTTTTGTTTGTTTCGTTCATTTGTTAATTCTTCGTCACGATAGCATATAATTCACATGTATATTTTTAATCATCATTCATTAATATGTTTTAATCATCATAAATCCGACTTAAATCCCTAATAATCTCATATTTGCGGGTTTTCGTCATTAAATTCAATTCCGGGTTGTAGAGATTCAATTCGTCAATATTGAGTTTCTGGAATTCGTCTTTGATATAGTTTTCATCTGTTATTTGTCATGTTCATCGCGTATTCGTCATTAATCCGTTGCATCTAACCTAATTAATTCAATTAATTTGTTTGACTCATTAATATTTTTCACTTCTGTCATTATTCAATCATGTAAATAATCCGTTTGCATCCGTCTCATTCATGTTTTACTGTTTTTATGACCCATTCATATGTTAAATAACATGTTAATCACTTTCATCCGAGTAAATAATTTAATTGATCATTAAAATCACCAATTGACATTAACGGCTTGCAATTACGGCTTCACGACGGCCCGATCCAAAACAGACGCGACCTCTGCTGCGCCTATTCAAAAGACGCAGCTTCTGCTGCGCTTTGTTCTGGTGAGTTAAATCTCGAACTCCGTTTACGCCTTGACGTAGTTTAATTAACGTACGTATTAATTAACTATTAACCGTAATATCGCTAATTCCTGTTCGTTAATTTATTCTTTTATCTTTTTTTCTCCAATTATCCGTTTTAAAGGTATTTTCGACATAAATCGCCTATCCCAATGTAATTATTGTAATTTTCATTATTGTAATTTATAATTATTGTAATTTATAATTATTGTATTTCTTTTATTGCTTGTATGTTTCACATGTAAATGAGCATTAAATCCTACTTCGACCAAATTGTATGCTAATTACGTGTCAACCGACTTAGTTGATTTTCACATGTTAGGATTAATCTATGGATGTTGCATTGGATGCATATAGCCGACGATATATCAAGTGCGAATAACTTCCCTAATCATTAGTAGAGGCCGCTATCGAGGCGGGCGGGATTAGGTGTTCGATCAAAAGAGCTTCCTAATACGTAACCTCACCCCTTACTCCAGATATCTGTGAACACCCGTGTTCATTGGCATCCACGAGAGTCATTCTAGACATAGAATGCTAAGGGTAACGATTGCCTAGTGTTCATGTCACTACTTTGTGTCTAGACATGACACGAGGTATTCGAACGGTTCCAATTTCCCATAAAAATTGGTGGTGACTCCATACAAAATGCAAACGCTTGTTTCCCAAGCGCCCCGTGGCCCCCCTCCGTCCACGGTTTGGCGACTCCGCTGGGATAATACACTTACGTGTAGCCAAAAGGGTGAAACTTGAACAAGGTTAGGGAATAATTTGTACAAGACAATTGTCGGTTTTCATAACTCGGTCTTCCTAGACCGTTTTATTCGGCCTTCCTAGGCCCAACCCAACCCATTCGACCAATCGTCCCGTCTAAACGGTCCTAATTCTTATTTGGGCCTAAGGATGGATAGCGATTGACGTCATCCATACCATGATGCTTACTCTTGTTTGTATCAAGGGCCTTCACTACTTGAGGAAATGGACTAGGAATCAGCCTTACTCTTATTTGGCACGAGCCTCTCCACAGACTTCGGGTTTGATGGTTCGGTATGGCAACCCACCTTTTAAACCAAATCCCTTTTAAATGCACTCAGCATCCCGTTATAATGCTTGTATAAATATGTATACCTTACGTGATCACCACTTCTAAACAAAACCATGACGATTTTTCAAAAGATCAAAACCCCTTTTCAAACAAGAATTTCGAAATAGGCTCTTAATTAGCGCAAAACCCGGTCAAAACTCTGTCCGTTTGTCGCGTCAAAATCGAACCACAAGCCCATTTCAAAACCTCACTTCGAGTCCACTCCTACAACTACACTACAATTGACTAGGACACACATTTTCAAAGACCTTGTCTTTCTTCAAAACTCACTCAACACAAGTGGCACACACCCACTTCACGAGTCAAAACTTTTCCTCTTTTAGCAAGTGTGATAGAATGGTCGATCGTGTTTTGATTCGTCGCCGATCTCTTATCCAGTTTCCAAGATGCCCGAATCAAGTGATGAAGCAAACTTCAACCAACTTCAGAATAGTAATGATCGAATCCTAGCCGCGCTAGCCCAAATGCAATCTACTCAAGAACAAACCTATGACCGCCTTGAGCTCATCGAAGGCCGTATCTATGCCGTAGAGGGAAGGTTGCCTCCTCTTGAAAGTGAAGTACTACGTAACTCCGATGATGAATCTAAGGATGAGAATCCTCTCATGGGGACGATTGCAATGAGAAAAGACTCCAATACCTAGAGGAGCAATTGATGTACCTTAAGGGGATGACATTTATAGGGAGAACAATCGCAAGTATGAAGCCGTCAATTCCAAATTTCCAACTAACTTTAACATGACGGATATCCCTAAGTTCAAGGGACACGAGAACCCGTTAAACCACATCCGTGCCTTCAAGGATTACATGTCTATCAAAGGCATCAAACCCGAGATGTTCTTAAGGATCTTTCCTTCATCTCTTGACACCATCCCGAAGCAATGGTTCTACACTTTAGATCACAAGAAGGTCGCCACTTGGGAAGACGCCGCAATCGAGTTCTCTAAACAATATGCGGATAATGCCGAGATCCAAGTCAACATGCGTACTCTAGAGGTTCTTACCCAAAATGACAAAGAAGGATTCACCGACTTCCTAAGTAGGTGGAGGAAGACTAGCACTCAACTAGTTGAACGCCCGGATGAGGCTACTCTTGTGGAGAAGTTTGTGGATAATCTCAAGCTCATATATGCCAACCATTTGAGATACCAGAACATCAAAACCTTCAAAGACTTGACCGTACTAGGAACAAGGATCGAAGACGACATCCGTAAAGGACTCTTGTCCAAAACGGTAGGCCGAGGATATCAAGGGTCCACAAGTCGTTCATACGGCTCTACTAGCAAGACCGATGAAGTTAACCTTCTCGAGCCATCCAAGAAAACTACCCCACCAAGGAAATTCACAAACCTTGGGGACACTTACTCCAACGCTCTAAAAAGGCTAATGAAGCAAGGTAAACTCCAACCCATTGGACCTACTCCCGAACCCGAGAGGAAGTCCAAGTTTTGGGATGAAAATTAAATCTTGTGAATACCATAGGGACAAGGGGCACGACACAGAAAAATGCTACAAGTTGAAAAACGTGCTTCAAGACATGATTGAAGATGGTCGACTCCCAATACCACCGGGAGGTAAGCCCAACAACACTCAAAATCCTCTTGGAGTTCTAGTGATCACAAGTGATGAATCTACCTTAGATTGCTCACACCTCATTTCTCCCACCGAAAATGAAATTCATGCAATCGAGAATGAAGGGCTCTACTCTACTATCTCCCCTACCATTTCCGACTTCATCACATTGGCAAGGAGTGTAGATAGACAAGTTTGGGAACTAGAAAGCATGGTAACAACCTTACGCAATCCCAACGCAATACCCGAAGAATGTGTACCATTGATCTTCTCTCAAAATACCACTATGCAAGAAATAATCACCGTGGTTGATAAACTAGTCGATCAAATCATACGACTAGAAGGTGATATCATGAGAATGAGGGAACTAGCTGCAGTCAATGGGGTTTGGGCCGATGATGATGAGGACGAATATCTCATTGAAAACTCATTAGTCAAGGAAATAGTCCAAAATGGTGAAGACCAAGATGTGGATCACCTAACTCGTTCGGGTCGCCCATATAAAAGCACTACTCAAAACGGTCCAACCAACGTCATCACACCAAATGACAACGAAGACGACCCCACTGATCATTTGCTCAAGCAATTACAGAAAACAAAGGCTGATCTTTCAGTCTGGCAACTAATAGCAAGCTCATTCCCACATCGCCAAGCTTTACTGCAAGCTTTGGCCAGGCTAAATGTTGCACATAACTCCACTCCTGAAGATGTAGTCAACTTGGTCTTCCAAGAATCACCTAAGCTAAGTAATCCTATTACTTTCTCAGACGAAGACTTGCCACCTTTTGGCGCTAGTCACAACCTTGCTCTATACATCACTGTCATTTGTCTAAAGAAGAATGTGCCAATGACCTTGGTGGATGATGGCTCATGATCAACGTCATACCCCTCAAAACGGCATACAAGCTAGGCATGAAAGAGTCGGATTGGACCCCTACCAATCAAGGTGTGCGTGCATATGACGGTACACGACGAAAACTAGTAGGACTTGCTAGCTTAACCATAGCCACTGAGCCAATTGAACGAAAGGTTAACTTCCAAATAGTGGACATTGAAGCTTCATTCAACATACTTCTGGGAAGGCCTTGGATTCATACTTCCAAAGCAGTAACATCCACCCTTCATCAAAAGATCAAGATCCCACTAAACGGTAAAGTAGTGACGATCACTTCGTCACCCATCAAGGCAATGATCGAAAAATAGTCGAACAATCAAGTCCTTGCGGATCCTGTATACGAACTTGGGGGCTTCCAAAGTGTAAGCGTCATAGAAAGTGAGTTGGCACCCTTATACTATAATCCCTACTCTAACTTGGTGGTCAACCACATACTCAAATCCTAGGGATACTTCCCTGGAATGCCTTTGAACCCTATTCGGAAGAATACCTTCGCACCATACAAGGAAGGCAACTCAACGAGGATACCACTGGGACTAGGGTATAAACCCACAAAAGAAGAGGTTCTCGAGATGCTCGCCCAAGTCCAAAACCGCAAGCACGTAGGAGTCCAAATGAGGCCCTATCTCCCTACGTTGAATGGGTACTTTGTTCAAGAAGGAAGTCTAGAACTCTTTCACGGATTTCCCGAACCTTGGCATTATCTCGAGAGGAAGTTAGCCGGAATCGAGATCTTTCACGATTGCTACTTCATTCCTCCAGAAATGGTTCCTACCGTCAAAACCCGTCAAGCACCTTGCTTAGACGAACAAGCTGTTAGCCTATTGTTTGGAGAAGATCGATTCGTTAGGGCCGCGCAGGATGAGATCATTACTATGATACTTCAAGACGATCGCTTCAACCCCACCGCGTTGATCACGAAACCGACGCAAGACAATGAGAAAGGATGGAGAAAATCAATCAAATGGACCAACAATCAAGGAAGACTCTTCAAGCTCACCACTTTGGAGAAGGAGAGATGTTCAAAGGAGAACCGAGAAGACGATGAGTTCGAGTCGGAGTCGGAGTCGAGTCGGAGTCTAGAGAGGTCATTAGAAAGTCTACTCTGTTGTCATCCCCACTCCCTTCGTTTCTCCTAGCTTAGCCTCGAGTAGTCACGGTAGTTCGTGAAATGCCCCAACCATCTTTGTCCCTTTGCCGCCACCGACTATGGATCGGTTGGCTTCTCTGTTTCAACTTTACTCAAATTTTAATATGAATAAATCGGGTTACGCTTACTCTTTGTGTTATCTTGAGTGCAATTCATTTATGATGATACGAGGATGACCAAGACCCGGACTCAATTGAAATACCTCCCTACGTAGCCAAAGAAATACGACGGGAAGGGGAAGGGGACCGATAATAGAGGACACCGAACCCATCAACGTAGGAACCGAACTAGAACCCCAAGAACTTAGGATAGGGACTACCTTGAGCTCCACCGAAAGGGCCGATTTCATAGACCTCCTAAATGAATTCAAAGATGTTTTCGCTTGGTCCTACAAGGACATGCCAGGGATCGACAGGGATATCGCTGAACATAGGATTCCGATTAAGCCAGGTTTCAAACCTGTGAAACAGAAGCTTCGACGAATGAGAACAGAATGGGCTCTAAAGATTAAGGAAGAAGTTGACAAACAATTCAAAGTCGGGTTCATCAAAGTTTCCGAGTATTCTGACTGGGTAGCTAACATAGTACCCGTACCCAAAAAGGATGGGAGAATCCGCGTTTGTGTTGATTTTAGGGACTTAAACAAAGCAAGTCCAAAAGATGACTTCCCTCTACCTCACATCGACATATTGGTAGACAATACTGCTGATCACGCATTACTATCCTTCATGGATGGGTATGCGGGTTATAACCAAATCAAGATGGCTATGGAAGATATGCATAAAACCGCATTCGTCACCCAATGGGGAACCTACTGCTATACGGTAATGCCGTTCGGATTGATCAACGCCGGAGCTACATACCAACGCACCGCGACTACACTCTTGCATGACATGATGCACAAAGAGGTTGAGGTATATGTAGACGACATGATTGTCAAATCCAAGGAAAGAGAAGGGCATATTGCGAACCTTTGCAAGTTCTTCACAAGGATACGAAAGTACAACATAAGGCTCAATCCTCAGAAATGCACATTCGGGGTAACATCTGGTAAGCTCCTAGGATACGTCGTTAGTCAACGAGGTATAGAAATAGATCCTTCCAAAATCAAAGCTCTGATCGAAATGCCGCAACCTCAAACAGAAAAAGAAGTCAGAGGATTCCTAGGAAAGGTGCAGTACATAAGTCGATTCATATCGAAACTTACAATGATTTGCGAGCCTATCTTCAAGAAACTCAAGAAAACAGACCACACCATGTGGGATGACGATTGTCAAAAGGCATTCGATCGAATCAAGGAGATATTGGCTAAACCACCAGTGCTCATGCCACCACAACGAGATCAACCTCTTGGTTTATATCTCACAAGAATGGCAAAAACGACCATGGGTGCCATGTTGGCTCAAACTGTAGGAAGTGAAGAAAGAGCTATCTACTACCTTAGTAAGAAGTTCTTGGAATATGAGTGCAAATGCTCACAACTCGAAAAGACATGCCTCGCTCTTGTGTGGGTAACAAAGAAGCTACGCCATTACATGCTTAGCTACTCCGTCAAAATATACTCCAAAATGGATCCAGTCAAATATCTCTTCGAGAAACCCGTCCTCAACGGACGTCTAGCAAGATGGACCTTGATGCTCTCAGAATTTGACCTCAAATACGTGCCACTGAAAGTTATAAAAGGTCGCGCCGTCGCCGAATTCTTCGCAGAAAATCCTATCAATGACGCACAAACAATAGATACTTGGTCATTTCCAGACGAGGATATACTCCAAACTGATGTAGATTCCTGGGACCTGTATTTTGATGGAGCATCAAACCTAAGAGGATTCGGAATAGGAGTGTTTCTCATTTTTCCTGAAGGTGAGCATACACCAATTGCTGTCAAACTCGACTTCGAGGTGACAAACAATGTTGCAGAATATGAAGCCTGTCTCATTGGGCTACAAGCGGCAGTAAGCTTAGGCATCAAAAACCTCCGAGTACATGGGGATTCATCACTAATCATCAACGAAGTTACAGGATCTTGGAAAATCCGAAGCGAAAGCCTCGCACCTTATCAGGCTAGGATAGACCAAGTCGCTCAATTCTTCGATCACGTAACCTACCTACACCTACCTCGGGAGGAAAATCAATTTGCAGACGCTCTTGCGAAACTTGCATCTTTGATTAATATGCCAGATCACATGGTGGAAATGCCTTTGTGCATCGAACGACGGTCAGAGCCGGCTTATGTCCACCAAATCACCGACGAAGAGGAAATCGCGCAGGAACCCTGGTTCCAAGCGATCCTGAATTTCAAGCTTAATGGCACCTATCCACCAGATATGGACAAGAGGGGACAACGTGCTATACGCCTACTAGCTTCCCAATACATTCTGATGCAAGGAGAATTATACAAAAGAACACCTCTTGGTGTAGTCCTACGTTGCCTTGATCATTCACAGGCATGAAATGTGATGGAAGAAGTCCATGACGGAGAATGCGGTCCTCACATGAGTGGGCCCATGATGGCAAAGAAAATCACACGTTTGGGATATTATTGGACCACAATGGAATCCGATTGCATCAAATACGTAAGACATTGCCACAATTGCCAAATCTTCGGAACGTGCAACATGTCCCTCCTTCATTGCTCTATCAATGACATCCCCTTGGCCATTTTCGCATGGGGAATTGACATAATCGGAAGATAACCCCAGTAGAACAGGGAGGTCACTTTGTTTCATTCTAGTAGCGATTGACTATTTCACCAAATGGGTAGAGGCGGCTTCCTACACTGGTCTTACGGCTAAAAATGTGGCAAAATTCATACAAAACAACATCATCTGTCGATATGGTTGCCCACATGAGATCATTAGCGATAACGGATCACATTTCCAAGCTGAAACCGAGCAATTGCTAGCCAAGTACAAGATTAAGCATCATCACTCTTCGCCCTATAGGCCGCAGACTAACGGCGCGGTAGAGGCGGCAAACAAAAATGTTGTCACAATTCTCAAGAAAATGATTGACAACTATAGAGATTGGCCAAGCAAGATACTCTTTGCTTTATGGGGGTATCGTACATCTGCCAGGACGCCCACTGGGGCTACTCCTTTCTATTTGACCAACGGTATGGAAGCTGTACAACCAGTCGAGCTAGAAATACCATCCTTGCGTATTCTACTCGAAAGTCAAATCCCGGAAGCCGATTGGAAAAGGGATAGATATGAAGAACTCATCCTCCTGGATGAACGTAGGCTACGTGCCTTGCATAATGTCCAAACATATCAAGCACGTATCAAACGGGCTTTCAACAAAAGGGTTAGGCCAAGGAACATCAAAGAAGGAAACTTAGTGCTTAAATCGGTTAGAGCTCTTCTACCTGTTGACCCACGAGGAAAATTCAAACCTAATTGGGCCGGACCATTTCTAGTCAAATCCATACTCCCAGGGGGTGCGGTTAGGATCACAGACCTAGATGGGAATGAGTTTTCAAACCCAACGAACCTTGACCAACTGAAACGATACTATGCCTAGAATAGGACCAAACACGCGCCTCGCGTAACCCCATGTGTCGCTCTTGTGGCACTAAATAAACGGCCTCTGGCCAAGCTGAAATAAGCTAAATGTCACTATGCTCTTGCATTTTGACAAACTTGTCATCCTCATATCATCAAATAAACTAAATTCGCACCTTCTGAGTAAGCAAAAGCTCATGCTTCTTTTCTAAGTTCATTACAAGCTCTTGCTTATAACAATTATTCTTTTACATTTACTCGAACTACGCGCAAGGGTTTGATTTCGCTTTTAAGTGAATACGTAGGCAATCCTTCACGGGATTCAACCCATCATATCTAAAATGTAAATAGAAGGACATTTGCATTGCATTTGAAATTCGACAAGGATAATAAATAGAAAATCACAACGGTTTCATAACCACTTAACCTTTTTATTTTGATTCATTTTCTAATAATAATAGTACGCTACATAATAAAAAATAGAATAGGCTAGGATTCTAAAAACCCCACCTTTTATTACAACAATAATAATAATAATCAAATAATAATAAAGAGACTCGGGCTATTCCTCCATCTTCCCCTTGCCCTTGTCATTCCTATCATATTTCTTGTCACGACCTCGAGCCGGACGCTCTTGCGCCACTTCAGACCTAATCACCAACGGTCTTTCTCGAGGCCTAGCTTTTCCATTCCTGCCAATCACCATCTCTGCGACAGGAGTAGTCTTGGATTTCTTCGAAGGATGAATGACTTGAAACCCGGCTTCTTCTTCTCCCTCTGTCAGATGCTTCTCCTTCTCTTTCTCTCCCTCGCGCACCTTGTAGTCGATGGGCTCACGCTTCCTCAACTTCTCGCGCTCTTCCGGAGTTGCAGCCTTTCTCCACCTCAGATAAGAATCCGACACCCATAAAGTATTGGCGGAGAAATTCAAGAACCACATGTTTCATTGGGCCCATTTGATAGCCCACTCTCTTCGGCTCTCTGTAGAAAGCGCCATAGCGATGCAAGGGACGGTATCAAGCCTCGGAATCGTCCTCGCTTCAGCCCAACTTGCCTCATCAGCCTTTCCGGAAAGATGTATACCATAAACTCCAGTCCGGGAATGCGCACCGACCTAGTGGGATCCAAAGAAGACACTCCAGTGACGGACTTGAGGTGCCACCACGGAACGACCAACCGGATCAACGGGCCATGATCACTCTTCAGCTTATTCTTCTAATAATCATAGACCCGAGTGAAGTCCACCATGTACAACCTCGTCCTCATCGCAATCGAGCGGGCATGATAGGAAAGCGCATGAACTGGGGGCTCGATCAATCGGAGCCGTTCCATAAGCCAAACCTACCAAAAGCAGGTATTAGACATCAAAAAAAAAAAAAAAAGTGTTTTTTACCTGCAAAATGACGGGACTCCCCAAGAACGGCAGATCACGGTTGGATTTCCTATTATCCAAACCCAATATAATCTCTCCTAAGCATAAGCAAGCTGGGCTCCTTCGCAGCTCCATCTGCTCAACAAGGCCCAAAAGACGGGGATCACCTCTCAAGTCTTCATCAACATGCCCTTGGAAGACATACACATGCAACAAGCCAAAGCCAAATGCCCTCCGCCTAGCAACATGAGAAACGGTGGGGTCGGCCCTATTGATGAATCGATCTATGAAGTCCAACATTCTCACACCTTTTGAGGTAACTAGACGGTCCACCTCAAGCCTAGTCAATCCGAGCAAGTCCCTAAATTTGCTTTTGTACCCTTGAGAAGTAGAAGGAATGGCAGGCAAATGTTCGGGGTCCCATCCACCAATGGCAGCAATTTCTTCAGGAAAAGGACAAATATCACCCCCAGGAACGCAAAAACATGGTAGTTCGGGTCCCAATTGTAATACTCCGTATTTATGGTCTTGGGGGCACTCTATCGAGTAGCCCTTACTCTGTCGAGTAAGGGTATGTTGCAGAATAAAATAGTTTCTGACCTGTTGGGCACTCGATCGAGTAGCTGGGGCACTCGATCGAGTAGGGGGGTACTCGATCGAGTACCTTGGGTACTCGATCGAGTGTCCGGTTTATCGGGGGAGTTTTCTCGGGTTTTGTTAATCACGCGATTAAGGTATATAAACATATTCGTCTTTGTTTTAAAACACTTTTTACAAAACCTAAAACTGTTTAAGAGAGAAAGCGATCGTCCTTCTTCCTAATCGCGTTCTTGACAATTCCGGAGTTCGAGACGGTCGGTTTGCATCGTAGTTCGTGTCGTTGGATTCCTTGCGTCGAGGGTAAGCTTTTAACATAAGTTTTATAATGTTTTGATAAGGTGGTTGAAACCCTAATTTAGCAATTTGGGATTTTATGAGTAGGAATTGAATGGTAGTCTTTATGTGTTATGTATGATAGGAGGAGAATTCGTAGAGGAGCCGTTTTGAGACAAATGTAGATACCGTCTGCGTGTTGTGCTTTCCAGGTAGGATTTCCTACTCAGTATTAGTCCCATAATGGGATATTGGTGATGTGCTGTAATTAGCTGATTGATATGATGATTGTAATTGTGATTGTGATTGTGGTTGTGTTCGTTGATGGCTCTCGAGATGCGTTCTCGGCTGAGTGGGGTCACTTGCGGGAGTGATCTCACGCCCTAGTTTCGCCTTCTGTGGAACCCGCCACAGAAGGGATGTGCACATTAATGAGCAGGGTTATCGCTCGTACGATGAGCGGGGCTTAGGTGGGAACGGCTGCGGTCCCCCATCGCTGGTCCAGGTGGACGATCGGTGTTGAGATGATGATGGGAGTTGGTCTTGTGTGTATGTGTGACGGTTCAATTTGTCTGTTTGCCTTATTGTTATTATCTGTTTTGATTGTGTGATTAGTCTGCGACCCGGTGTTGTTTTGTAAAACTGCGGTGATCCATTCGGGGATGGTGAGCGGATATTGAGCGGTATAGAGATGGTCTGGATAGTGGGAATGGCCACGACATGACGATAGAGTCTTCCGCTGTAGTTTAGTCTTTATTTACATTTCATTTGAGAACAATTAGTTGGAATAATGTATTGTACTTTCAGTTGGTTTGAGGATTGTAACTTTTCATTAAAGCACTTATAATAAATGTTGTTTCTATTTTGTCTATTTGATTATCATACCTCGGGCAACCGAGATGGTGATGTCTCCATACCTGAGTGGTCCTGGTAAGGCACTTGGAGTATGGGGGTGTTACAAATGGTATCAGAGCGACGATCCTGAAACCTGTAACCAATGAACTTAATGAACATAGGGAGTCAATTAAAATGAACCCGGGGTAAAAGTTGTAGGAGCTAGTGCAAAGGCTTGGGAGACGTCCTAAAGTCGCAAGGGTCGCCCTCGACTTTGAACCGGTCACGTGGGGTAAATATGTGTTGAGTCATGTGTGTGCTTGGTAACTTGTGTAACAATGTGATGGAATGTGATGATGGATGGATGTTTAAATTGAAAGTTGATGAGATGAAAGGAAGGTGATGATATATATATAAACATTGTTGATAGCATGATGGAATGTTTTATAACGTGGCAATTAATAGCATGAATGTTATGATGTAATGTGATTTTATAAAGTTATCATGTTAGTATATGACGTAATATGCGGGTAGCTTTTACGTATTAGTGATACTTGATCGAGTGAGGCCGACTCGATCGGGTAGGTTTTTGCAATTTCGAGGCGAATCGAGTTTTGGGGCACTCGATCGAGTAATCGGGGTACTCGATCGGTAGAAACCCTCGATCGAGTAGCCTAGATACTCGATCGAGTGGGTTAGAGATCCGAAGGTCTGTTTGGTTCTGGAGTTTGGGTACTCGATCGAGTACATAGGGGCACTCGATCGAGTAGCCCGTCACTCGATCGAGTGGGTTTGGGTACTCGATCGAGTGGGTTACTGGCATCGTGTTTTCGTGTTTTGAAGTTTAGTACGTATGTTCATATCTACCCTTTCTTATATACGTATAGTTTCAAGATGCCGCCCAAGAGAAATGCCTTGTATGCACGAGCTGAGGTTATGACCCCAGATGATATCGTTAAGATGCTAGAGCACCAGGATGCTCTTACTGAGACCTTGAAGAGAGTGAATGAGGAAAAAGATAAGAGTAAGGAGAGGGAGGTTGATCCTTCTAAGATCAGTCTCTACATTGCGAGGTTTAACCCGAAAGAATACAAGGGGATTGAGGAACCTAACTTTCTTGATAGTTGGTTGAGGGAGATGGAGAACATCTTTGGATTTGGTGCGTTGTCCCGATGAGATGAGAGTGGAGCAGGCTGCATTTTATCCGAGAGAGCGAGGCAAGTGGTGGGATTCGGTGAAGGTGAGCGCTAAGGATATATACATCAACCAAGGTTACCTGCGTACCTTGGGGAGAGTTTCGTAGAGCTGTGAGGAAGGAGTTCGTACCGGAGCATGTGAGGAGTAAGTTGAGGGAAGAGTTTGATAAGTTTAAGATGTCAGCTGAGATGTCTGTGGCCGAGTACTACAGGCAGTTCAATGAGAAATCTAGATATCTTTGAGGATATGGGTTTGAGTGAAGAGAATCTGGCTTTGAGGTTTGAGCGAGGGCTAACTGCGAAAATTATGGATAAGTTACCCGTGGGAGTCCTTACTGACGTAAAGGAAGCATATGAGAGGGCTGGGAGAGCTGAGAGGCTAGTGGAGATGGCTCAGGAGAGGTCAGGAGGAGAGAAGAGGAAGTCTGAGAGTGAGGGTGGTGGCCAATCTAATTTCAAGAAAGGCAACCATAATCAATCTAAGGGATTTTCTTCTGGATCTGGATTTAGTGCTGGAACTTCCTTTGGGCGTGGCCGAGGGAGTGTGAGTAATAGTTGGGGAGTGACCTGCTTTGGATGTGGTGGCGTAGGCCACAAGAGGCATGAGTGCACGAGTGCACCGGATCTTTCCGGAGACTCGCACGAGCTTCGCGAGCAATGCATCCATTGGATCATGGCCAAACCGAGGAGGCGAGCTACCAGTGGAGGCAACCGCAACGGCGGTAATTCTTATCAGAAGACACCGACGAACAACAACAATCAAGGGTCGGGTGCTAAGCCGACCGCATCAGCTAGTACTGTCCAGGGAGGTGGGCAGAAGACCAGTGGCAAGTTGTTCATGATGGACAAGACGGCGGTGAGGAGGATGCGCACGTTATCACCAGTACATTCCTTGTTAATGGTATTCCTACGTTTGTTTTATTTGATTCGGGGGCTTCTCAGTCGTTTGTGTCTTCGAGTCATGTAAAACAGTTGGGTTTGAGAGTATATGAGTCTGTTAGTGAGCGAGTTTTCATACCTTCGGGTGAGTCTGTACCATGTGGGAAGTTATTTAGAGATGTGTCTTTGATAGTTGGGCAAGTCGATTTCCCATAGACTTGTTAGAGTTTCCTTTTAATGGTTTTGAGATGATAGTTGGGATGGATTGGTTAGGAAAGTATAAGGCTAAGATAGATTGTCATCAAAAGAAAGTGTCCCTAAGAGGTCCTAAGGGTGTTAGTGTGTCTTACCGTGGGTTTTTAGTCAAACCCAAGGTTAAGTTGATTGCAAATGTATTACCTTGAAGTCTTATCTGAGGAAGGGATGTCCTTTGATCCTGTGCCATGTGAGAGATGATCGGATGGTGAGTCCGACGATTGATGAGATACCGATGGTGGGAGAGTTTCTTTGACGTTTTTCTGATGAAATTAAAGGTTACCACCGAAGAGAGAGATAGATTTCACCGTTGAGTTGAAGCCAGGGACGGGGCCAATCTCTAAGGCACCGTACCGTATGGGTCCTAAGGAGATGGAGGAGCTTAGGAAGCAGTTGGATGATCTGATAGAGAAGGGATACATTAGACCAAGTGTATCGCCGTGGGGAGCACCAGTTCTATTTGTGAAGAAGAAAGATGGAACTTTGAGGTTATGCATAGATTACAGAGAGTTGAACCGAGTGACGATAAAGAATAAGTACCCTTTGCCAAGGATAGATGACCTGTTTGATCAGTTGAGTGGTGCAACGGTCTTTTCTAAGATCGATTTGAGATCGGGTACCATCGGTGAAGATTAGAGATGTGGACATACCGAAGACAGCTTTCACGTCGAGGTATGGCCATTATGAGTATGTGGTGATGCCGTTTGGGTTGTCTAATGCGCCGGCAGTGTTTATGGATTTGATGAATAGGATCTTCAGACAGTTCTTGGATCAGTTCGTAGTAGTGTTTATTGATGATATCTTAGTCTATTCTAAGACTAAGGAGGAGCATGAGGAGCATTTGAGGATCGTGTTGCAGACATTGAGGGAGCATGAGTTGTATGCTAAGTTGTCCAAGTGTGAGTTCTGGTTAGAGAAAGTGGCTTTTAAGGGCATGTGATATCTAAAGATGGGGTAGCTGTAGATCCGGCAAAGATTGAGGCAGTGACAAAGTGGGAAGCACCGAAGAATGTCGCGGAGGTTAGAAGTTTCTTGGGTTTAGCTGGATACTACAGACGGTTTGTGAAAGATTTCTCCAAGATAGCTAGACCGATGACGGCGTTGATGAGGAAAGAGAACAGGTTTCGTTGGGATGAGAGTTGTGAGACGGCGTTCCCAGGACATTAAAGGAGCGTTTGACTACGACTCTGTCTTAGCATTACTGAAGGAAGCGAGAATTTTGAGGTTTATACCGATGCCTCGAAGAATGGGTTGGGATGTGTGTTGATGCAGAATGGTAAAGTGATTGCCTATGCTTCTAGGCGATTGAAGCCTTATGAGGAGAGTTACCCTACTCATGATCTGGAGTTGGGTGCAGTGGTGTTTGCTCTCAAGATTTGGAGGCATTACCTGTATGGAGCAATCTTTAAGGTATTTTCGGATCACAAGAGTCTCAAGTACATCTTCACGCAGAAGGAGTTGAACATGAGACAGAGGAGGTGGATGGAGTTAATTGGCGACTACGACATGGAAATCATCTACCATGAAAGGAAGGCCAATGTTGTTGTTGATGCTTTGAGTAGGAAGAGTGTACATTCCTTGTGTACGCTCTATCTTTGATGAGGTTGAGGATGAGGTAGCGAGCTTTGGGATTCATAGGATGCGAGAGGAGATGCCATGGGTGATATGACAAAGACATATGGAGTTTTATGATGACATTCGAGGTAAACAGGCTTTGGATCCTAAGATAGTTGAGTGGAGAGCGGGAGTAGAGAGGGGGACAGTGTCCGGTTTTGATACATACGAGATGGTAGTTTGAGGTTCGATGGTAGGTGGTGTGTTCCTAATGATGAGGAGTTGAAAAAGACAATCATGACGAAGCACATTGCACACCATATTCGATTCATCCAGTGGAGACAAGCTTTACAAGGATTTGAAGAAAACGTTTTGGTGGCACTGGATGAAGAAAGAGACAAATGAGTTTGTGTCCCGTTGTTTGACATGCCGGAGAGTTAAAGGGGAACAGAGAAGACCACGGGGTAAGATTCGGTCTTTAGAGGTGCCTGAGTGGAAGTGGGAATCCATTTCCATGGACTTTATTAATGGGTTTGCCAAAGAGTCAGCAAGGTAACAACATGATTTGGGTGATAGTGGATCGCTTGACCAAGTCGGCTCACTTTGTTCCAATGAAAGATACATGGACTAAGGCACAATTGGCTATGGCCTATCGAAAGAACGTGCTTAAGTTACATGGAGTCCCTAAGAACATAGTGTCTGACGGAGATGCGAGGTTTATATCGAGGTTTTGGAAAGAGTTGCGGAATCGTTGGGAACGACTTTGAAGATGAGTACAACATTTCATCCTGCGACAGATGGGCAGACCGAGAGAACAATCAAGACTTTGGAGGACATGTTGAGAGCTTGTGTGATGGATTTTGGTGGTAGGCTGGGAGCGGAGGTTGGACTTGATAGAGTTCTCTTACAACAACGATTACCACACTAGCATTGGTATGGCACCGTTTGAGGCTTTGTATGGGAGGAGATGTAGGAGTCCAATCTGTTGGGACGATAGTCTTTGAGGCAAAGGTTTTTAGGACCAGAGATGGTGCATGAGATGGTAGAACAGTTAAGATGATCGAGAACGGATGAGAGCGACCCAGGATCGACGAAGAGTTATGCGAGATCTACATCGTCGGGACATCGAGTTTCAGGTTGGGGACAAGGTTCTTCTGAAAGTGTCCCCTATGCGTGGAGTTATGAGATTTGGGAAGAAAGGCAAGTTAAGTCAGAAGTTTATAGGGCCTTATGAGATCTTAGAGCGAGTTGGAGAGGTTGCTTATCGTCTGGATTTACCTGCTGCGTTAGAGAGAGTGCATAATGTGTTTCATGTATCGCAGCTGCGGAAGTATGTGAGTGACCCGTCACATGTGTTAGAGGCAGAGAGTTTAGAGCTAGATGAGTCCTTGTCATATCTTGAGGTACCTAAGCAGATCCTAGACCGAAAGGTTAGAAAGACTAGGAGTGGGGAGACAGTTTTGCTTAAGATCCTATGGTCTAACCACGAGACCGAGGAAGCTACATAGGAAGCCGAGGATATCATGAAAGAGCGCTACCCTTTCCTTTTTGATCAGGTATGTATGGTTACGGGGACGTAACCTTGTTTATTTTAGGGGGGTAGGAGATGATCGCGAGAGTTTTTAGGAGTTTTATACACCTTTTATATGTTGTGTCGGGATGTTTGTCTTGGGTTTGTATCATGTTTTTGTTTGATGGTTGAGTCGGGAATGTTGAGGGAGTACCTTTGTTTTTGTTGTGGTTTGAACTTCGGGGACGAAGTTCTTTTTAAGGAGGGAAGACTGTAATACTCCGTATTTATGGTCTTGGGGGCACTCTATCGAGTAGCCCTTACTCTGTCGAGTAAGGGTATGTTGCGAGAATAAAATAGTTTCGACTGTTGGGCACTCGATCGAGTAGTCAGGGCACTCGATCGAGTAGGGGTACTCGATCGAGTACCTTGGGTACTCGATCGAGTGTCCTATTTATCGGGGAGTTTTCTCGGGTTTTGTTAATCACGCGATTAAGGTATATAAACATATTCGTCTTTGTTTTAAAACACTTTTTACAAAACCTAAAACCTGTTTAAGAGAGAAAGCGATCGATCCTTCTTCCTAATCGCGTTCTTGACAATTCCGAGTTCGAGACGGTCGGTTTGCATCGTAGTTCGTGTCGTTGGATTCCTTGCGTCGAGGGTAAGCTTTTAACATAAGTTTTATAATGTTTTGATAAGGTGGTTGAAACCCTAATTTAGCAATTTGGGATTTTATGAGTAGGAATTGAATGGTAGTCTTTATGTGTTATGTATGATAGGAGGAGAATTCGTAGAGGAGCCGTTTTGAGACAAATTGTAGATACCGTCTGCGTGTTGTGCTTTCCAGGTAGGATTTCCTACTCGGTATTAGTCCCATAATGGGATATTGGTGATGTCTTTGTAATTAGGTGATTGATATGATGATTGTAATTGTGATTGTGATTGTGGTTGTGTTCGTTGATGGCTCTCGAGATGCGTTCTCGGTTGAGTGGGGTCACTTGCGGGAGTGATCTCACGCCCTAGTTTCGCCTTCTCTGGAACCCGCCACAGAAGGGATGTGCACATTAATGAGCGGGGTTATCGCTCGTACGATGAGCGGGGCTTAGGTGGGAACGGCTGCGGTCCCCCATCGCGGGCTAGGTCCAGTGGACGATCGGTGTTGAGATGATGATGGGAGTTGGTCTTGTGTGTATGTGTGACGATTCATTAATTTGTCTGTTTGCCTTATTGTTATTATCTGTTTTGATTGTGTGATTAGTAAATGCGACCCCGGTGTTGTTTTGTAAAACTGCGGTGATCCATTCGGGGATGGTGAGCGGATATTGAGCGGTATAGAGATGGTGCTTGGATAGTCGGGAATGGCCACGACGTGACGATAGAGTCTTCCATTTGTAGTTTAGTCTTTACTTACATTTCATTTGAGAACGATTAGTTGGAATAATGTATTGTACTTTCGATTGGTTTGAGGATTGTAACTTTTCATTAAAGCACTTATAATAAATGTTGTTTCTATTTTGTCTATTTGATTATCATACCTCGGGCAACCGAGATGGTGATGTCTCCATACCTGAGTGGTCCTGGTAAGGCACTTGGAGTATGGGGGTGTTACACCAATAGTCAAGGCAAGCATCCAAGAACGGTTTCACAACCTTGATGAGTTTCAAACTCAACAACGATCCAAAGTTATAAGAGCCCATATCGTACTTCTCCATATTTGAAAATTCATTGGTCCATTCCTTCAAGCGGATCTCTAAAGTATTCATGATGAGAAAATTTATTTTGAAGAATTTTGTGTAATTAGACGAAGAATAGACGGAAGATTTGTGTGAATAAAAGCTCCATCGACGCTTCTATTTATACTAATTGATGTTTCCAAAAATCCGTCAGAACGGAACAACCTGGGAATAGGCGCAGCACCTGCTGCGCCTCTTCAAAGGGACGCAGCTCATGCTGCGCCTCTTCCTTAGTGTCACTTCTGCGATTTCCCGCGTTGGGTCTTTCCTAATTCCATGACGAATAATTTCCTATTCCTACGGGTTATTATTTTGGTAAATACGGGAATATTACTATGTTTCAAGTTTCCTAATTCCGCGGGCACGTATTTCGAGACGACATCGACATTTCGCCATTTTAACACATGTGCACATTTTCTTTTTTTAGGAAATAAATTTCATTTTCATTTTTTTTAATTCCATTTTCGTTTTTAGGAAATAATTTTCATTTTAATTTCAACTTATAAATATTAAGTTCTTTAATTTCATTTCTAAACTTGTAGATTTCTATTTCTTTCTTTTTTTAGGGGGTAACCCTCCCTACCGCCCGGTCATTTCCGGCAAAATTTTTGCATTTTTGCATTTTTCGCGTTCTTTTGAGTCTCTCATTTTGCGCTAATTAAGGCCATATGTATATAAAAATGTATGCTTTGCGTGTTTTTTCTATGTAAATTTCGGCAGCATGACGGCATAAACCATCTCTACCAAACTGTTTCGAAACTAACTGCAGATACAAGCAACACAACCCGGCGAAAAAGGCACTCGGGCCATCGTATATATACCAAACGGAGGAAATGTACAAACCGGGGGCTCGAGCCCCAAACAAAGTCCAAAAATGTTCAAAATGATAGTCCCAATGAACAAATGTACAAGACACGACCAACATACGACAAAAAAGCTACACAAAACTACATCTGGGCGCCCTCCAACTCTGCAACTCTCGCCACAAGAGCGGCGATCTCGGCATCCCGAACCTCAAGCTCCCTCAACACGCGAGCTGTCTCCTCCCGAGATCACAACTCTCGCTCCGGCTCGCGGTCACCACGTAAACAAGAAAATTGGCTCATGTCAATCAATTCAAGCAAAATTAGAAAATCAAAAATCAAAAAATGGAAACAGGCGTAAGGTTCATACCGACGACCTCGACCCGTGACAAGTGCCTCGACGGCGAGTGGCTCGCGGCCGGTTGGCCACCCTCCACAACGCCACAAACCGAGACGGCGCAACCTGCATTTTCAAAAAGAAGTGCTCAACAATTGAACAAATTTAATCAAGTGTGTTCTTACACAAAGGATATACTGATTAGAGGCTCACCCTCCGAATCGAGATCTTGCAATCGTCCGAGGCCGGATCCGTCACGGCTACGTCAAAGTCACGGAGCTCGGAGATCGTCGTCCTCCCGGTCACGTCAATGTACTCGAGGGTCTCGGGGTACTCTGGGGGCTCGATGCCCGCCGCCTCGACCTCCTACAAAGACAAATGGTTCTCATCAATCGATCTTTCATCATGGTTCTCAAAAATCAAATCAAAAGGAAAAATAAAAGATACTCACCACCACCGCCGCACGCCGCCTCTCCCGAGAGGAACGCCGAGTAGTCCTCGCCGGGAAGAAGAAGGTCGTCACCACGGCACCAGCCCAAGTCCGCCTCCCTCTCGGCCTCGAAGGCACCTAAACATCGTCCTGGGAGGATCGACGGGAACCGTCAACACGCCCGCGAGCACCGACGAGCCAAGCGCTCACCCAGTACCACACAGACCCATCGACGTCCTCAACGCGATCGGCCCGAGCTCTGGGACGAAGGACCTCAGCCACAAAAGGAGGCGCTCCAGCGTACTCCGCCCAAGGTCGGGGCACCCACTGAGACAAGATAAAAAGGATCATTCCTACGATCAATTAAAAGAAAATATAAGAAGCAAGTGAATATAAGTGAGATACTCACGCTACTCAGCTGAAGAGCGTTCACATCCCGCCGGTAGACATTGTGAGAAGAACGCTTGCTCTTCGTCCGACACATCACCCAATCCCTCACCACGGGATAGGCTTTCTCCAGCGGCTCCGTCCTCTTGGGCCCGAGGCCCGTGAAGTAGGAGTACACCCACGCCTGTAAAGCAAAATAATCAATGACAATCTTTCGTGATTTGATAAAGAAAGGAATTTACTTTAGTCTAAAGGTAGGTTCATACCTCCAGCAGTAGTCCAGGTCCGACAGCACCAGGAGAAGTCCCCTTCTCCATCAACTCCGACGAACCATGGCCCTCATGAAGCGGATGAGAGACCGCAAAACTAGCAAATGACCCGCCCCAACGTCCTAGGGAACTCAGGTCGAAAAGGAAGGGAAGAAGCTTCGTCGACCCTCTTGCCCTTGTCTCCGAGGTAAATCGAAGACAGGGAACCACCAAAGCCACGGACGAGCCCTCTGCTCACCAGACAGGGGAGGAGGAGTCGTCTCCCTCCCATCGATTGTCACCGCGCGGGGTCTTCCCCAAAAGTAGTCTCGAACGTAAGAATCGGGTATCAAACCCGATCGAATGACCTTCGGCGACAAGTTCCAACCGATCAATCTCCTCGCCTCGGCCGAGTCCGCCCTCATGGCGCCTCTCGGCCACACCACCTCCTCGGTCCCACACGGCGGACCGTAAATCATGCCGTAATCCTCCAACGTGACTCCCACCTCACCAAAAGGCATGTGAAACGTGGAATTCGTGTCCCAGAATCGGTCCAAGAAAGCGCGGACCAGGCTAAGGTTAGCCCGCAACTTCCTCTTCGCGATATCCCTCCAAACCTGAACCAAAGGACCAAACGCTCCGCGCTCGATCATGGCCCTCTCCTCCGCCGACAGCCGCTCGTAGTGCTCCATCGCTGTCGTGTAACCCGAGACCGACCTGATGTTCCCGGCCTCCTATTATGATTTGAAACAAAGCTATCTTTAGTTTTGAACGAAGTTTGAAAGAAATTTGAATAAAAGAATGAAAGGAGATGAGTAATGAGCAGTGAATTCCTATTTACCAAACTCTTCACCGTCTGTAGGACGGGTGACCCTCTGCAGCCCACACCGGTGCTTACTCTCCCAAGTCTCAGCCACGCGGAGCCCTCTCGGTGGTGACCTCCTCGTCCGACGTTGGCCCGTCTCGGGGCCTCCTCCTCCTCAACGGCCTCCTCCTCGTGAAACTCGTCCCCAGTAGCCATCACCGCAGCGGTGAAGGCCTGCTCTAAAGCCTCCTCGACAGTAGCAGCGTCTATCTCCATGGGAGCTCTCCCGGAAGTAGAAGCCTCATCACCTGCAACATTAAAGCAAATTCAGGCCGCGTCACGCGACGACAAGCCTTGGTTAAGGGATTTTCGAGCCTTCAAAGCCCTGAAGCCGCTCTTTTTTCGCCATCTTTGGCCATATTCCCACCAACCCGACCACTCATGTGGAAATTTGGGTCAAGTCAAGTCTGGTTCGAAGCCTAGTCCCGGGTTCGAGTCGAAATTTCGGCAGCATTTCGCTATAATGGCGATTATGCACTAAAAAAGTGTCCTGGAAAAGCTGTCACAAACCAAAATTCTGAGATGGTAGAAAGTTTACCCATCATTCAAGGATCCCAAATATCAAGTTTCATTACAAATGGGCAATCCTAAGGCTATTTTCGAAGCAATTTAGGGTTTAGCTGTAAAACCGTCTCAAAATTCACTCAAAGGCTCAAAACTTGATGAAAATTCGAAACAAATACATGGTTATGCTCCTAATATTACCTACTATCCGTTTCTAATGTCAATTTGACAGGTCAAATGCGTTTGGGGGAAAAGCCCCAAATTTTCGGTCAAAAGGGTCATAAACCCTAATTTTTCGGCCAAAATTGGACAAATGTAGAAGATTAACGCAAGATTGAGACACATACCTCGATTAGTCATCTTTAATGCAAGCTTTTGAATCAAACCTTGGCGGAAATGGTGAAGAATTGAGAGAGAAATGAGAGATTTGTGTTTCGAATAAGAATGAACATAAACCTCCGGATTTTCGCGTTTTTACGCAGGAAAACCAAATTGGGGAATAGACGCAGCAGGCGCTGCGCCTCTTCCAAGAGACGCAGCTCTTGCTGCGCCTCTTCCTTTTGTTCCCTCCATACGGATTTTCAAAAATTCGTTATGAGTTCGTTATTTGTGGGCCCATCTTTGGTGCGCCTCTTCCCCGATGCTATTTCATTCTTTTGGTCCGTTTGGCGATTTTTCTTTCGTTCCGGCCCGCATTTCCAAGCCCGCAGCGGACTGTTGCGTACTATTTATTCCTTTCAAGACCTTCTGCTTGTCGCAACGAGCATTGGTTCCTTCACAAACTTCGACACACCTTCATTATGTCTTCAAATGAGAGTAAGCGGATATACTTTCCCTCTCATGACGAGAAGAATAATTCCCAATCGTGTCTCTAGCGAGAGTAAGCGGACGTTCTGTCTCTCTCAAGACGTAAGGATTGACGATCTACCTAAGCAGATTTCCTCCCAGCGGTTCCTTTTGTCCCGCTATTCGCAATTATTTCCCGAAGACTACCCAAAGCAGTTTTCTCTCAGCAGTTCCCGCCTGTGTCCTGCTACTCTCAATATTTCTCGTTTCCCCGCGGAGTTCGATAGGGTGTCGTTCTCCAGAAGTTCCCAAACCCAAAGCCTTCTTTCTTAGGTTCGTAAACCCGAAATTAGGACTTTTTAACTATAGGATCCCAATCCTTTTAGCTTCATAAGCCTTCAAGTTCCCCAAACCAATAGAGTTCATATACCCAACCTTCGGTTTACCCCTTAAGTTGAACTTACTTTAGGCCTCCTTCCCGTCAATGCTTTCCTTTAGGGCCCCACACCCTAGCACAAATCCTTATATATCCTTTAGGTCTTAACCTTAGCTCCTATGCACCTCCGGAAGCATCTCGTGAAGAAGTCTCAGGTATGGTCTCTTCTTATGGCTGGCGAGCCTCCTTACGTAGTCTAATGGACTTTAAACGACCCTCCCCGATAGTCGACAGACTCTAAAATGTTCCCGACGACAGTCCTTGGCTCGACCCCTTGAGCGCCTCGCGTCGCCATAGTCGTCGAGTTGTAATCTTCGATTGACTGATGGCTATACTTTGACTTTCGCCTTGTCCAAGCCTCGGTCAAAGTGGGGGCTCAGAGATACCTCATTTCTGCACCTCCCGCAAAACCACCCGGTGATGATTGGGCCGCATGTTTGGTACGCGGAACGATTTGTGACCATTCGTAAGATTATCGTCAAGTGATTGCTCAAATATTAATGTCTACCTCTTAGTTGTCATCTACGTCCGATACGGTCGTTTGACATAATTAGAGTACATTCGGAGTCCGGGCCTAAAACCGTCTCCATTTTCGATAACCGTTAAAACCCGAGTCGAATGTTGAATGTTCCGGATATTTCTATTCCATATTTCACAAATTTTATCTTTTAGTAAGTAAATTCCCGTAATATTCATATAAGATATTAAGGAAATCGAATTATTTCCGTCCTACCATAACTCAAACACGGAAATCTTTCTTCTCGGAGGAGGAAACCACTTGGGAATAGACGCGGACGTCTTTGCGCCTCTTCCAAGAGACGCATGGTACATTGCGCCTCTTCCCAAGCCCTTTTCTGCATGTTTCTCG
Organism: Silene latifolia; assembly: GCF_048544455.1. Classification (NCBI taxonomy): domain Eukaryota; kingdom Viridiplantae; phylum Streptophyta; class Magnoliopsida; order Caryophyllales; family Caryophyllaceae; genus Silene; species Silene latifolia. The sequence goes on from NC_133538.1 coordinate 396,460,729, forward strand.
TATCTTTTTTCATATCTTTCCGAGATTCACTTCCAAAGAGTCTCCGAAACCCTAATTCCGTCACGTGATTAGTATAAATAGGAGCCTTCGCTCCTCATATTTCTCACGCGAGTGTCCGCCCTTCTCTTCTCCCTTTGCATTCTAGACTTTGTTCTTACTTTTGGCGTCTACGTGCTTGAACTTTCGACCACGTAAGCTCGGATCCTTCTGAGTACCAGCCTCTCCGTTGCATGACCGACCAATTTGACCAACTACACAATAATCAACTTAATTAACTTAATCGTTTTCCTCCTACGAGGGCATCTTTCTTTGCATTCGCGTCGAGCATCACTAATCGATATCTTAGTCCTTCTCGTTTCGTCAACATGTAAGTCTGAGGGTGTAACATCTCTTTTATTTATTGTATTTACCTTTTGTATCAATTGTAAGGTTTACGTCGAAAATACAATTAAAACTGATTTCTAAAACCATGTTTAAAACCTTTTTTTTTACGGATTTCCAGTAGATAACCGTCGAGAAAGGACGCAGCAACTGCTGCGCCTTTTCGAAGGAGCGCAGTTCCTGCTGCGCCTCTTCGTGAGGCTGCCGCAGTTCCTGCTTCCTTTCTTCTTCGTTCATCCTCTGTTATTCGTCAAATCCTTTTGTTTGTTTCGTTCATTTGTTAATTCTTCGTCACGATAGCATATAATTCACATGTATATTTTTAATCATCATTCATTAATATGTTTTAATCATCATAAATCCGACTTAAATCCCTAATAATCTCATATTTGCGGGTTTTCGTCATTAAATTCAATTCCGGGTTGTAGAGATTCAATTCGTCAATATTGAGTTTCTGGAATTCGTCTTTGATATAGTTTTCATCTGTTATTTGTCATGTTCATCGCGTATTCGTCATTAATCCGTTGCATCTAACCTAATTAATTCAATTAATTTGTTTGACTCATTAATATTTTTCACTTCTGTCATTATTCCATCATGTAAATAATCCGTTTGCATCCGTCTCATTCATGTTTTACTGTTTTTATGACCCATTCATATGTTAAATAACATGTTAATCACTTTCATCCGAGTAAATAATTTAATTGATCATTAAAATCACCAATTGACATTAACGGCTTGCAATTACGGCTTCACGGCCCGGCCGAATTTGGAAGGAACAGACGCAATACCGTCTCGCTGCGCCTATTCCAAAAGACGCAGCTCTGCTGCGCCTGTTCCTGGCTGAGTTCTGTCTCTGAACTCCGTTTATGCTTTGACGTAGTTTAATTAACGTACCTATTAATTAACTATTAACCGTAATATCGCTAATTCCTGTTCGTTAATTTATTCTTTTATCTTTTTTCTCCAATTATCCGTTTTAAAGGTATTTTCGACATAAATCGCCTATCCCAGTGTAATTATTGTAATTTTCATTATTGTAATTTATAATTATTGTATTTCTTTTATTGCTTGTATGTTTCACATGTAAATGAGCATTAAATCCTACTTCGACCAAATTGTATGCTAATTATGTGTCAACCGACTTAATTAATTTTCACATGTTAGGATTAATCTATGGATGTTGCATTGGATGCATATAGCCGACTATATCAAGTACGAATAACTTCCCTAATCATTAGTAGAGGCCGCTATCGAGGCGGGCGGGATTAGGTGTTCGATCAAAAGAGCTTCCTAATACGTACCCTCACCCCTTACTCCAGATATCTGTGAACACCCGTGTTCATTGGCATCCACGAGAGTCATTCTAGACATAGAATGCTAAGGGTAACGATTGCCTAGTGTTCATGTCACTACTTTGTGTCTTGACATGACACGAGGTATTCGAACGGTTCCAATTTCCCATAAAAATTGGTGGCGACTCCATACAAAATGCAAACGCTTGTTTCCCAAGCGCCCCCGTGGCCCCCGCTGTCCACAGTTTTCTTCTTAACTTCTCTTCCTTCATTCTTATGGATTCTCGTGCCATGCTTCGTGTATCCCTTCATGCTCACTCCACGATGCCCATTTCAATCCTTTGCTCCTCAAATGCATCATTTCTGCATTAAACATCAAAAGGCGGAAGTATCAACATTCTAACATAAAAGGCATGTAAATGATATAAAATAACACGAAAACCGTATCAAAAGTAATTAAGGGGAGACATAAATATGTATATAATTATGACTCATCACTAATTCAGTAGAAAAATACCAAAACACATTCCAGTTTATACTGCTACGTTTTTATTAGTGATTATATATTGTATGTATAGGCTCTATACATTATGCCAAGCGAATAAGATAATTCACCATACAATAAAATGAATGACTTTGTTTAGAGTAATGATCTTGTTAAGGTATAAGGTGATTGATTGGCCCTCAACCATCACTTTAAAGTTGTGATGACGAAAAAGTCATGGTTCAAATCGAGTATTAAAAGAATGTCTAACCAATGTAGGATTTTCATTTTGCTAAATGTTGATGAATTTTTTTTTAAGGAAATAAATGTTGATGAATTTGGTAACCAACCTTTAATTTTAGAGTTTTGATATATACAACCCATTGGTTTGTATTTAAATATTTAATATCTTCCATATATTGTATTAAGTTAGGAATTAAAGACTAAATTGTACATAACCTAATGCAATTAATGCATATATTAAAAACTTATTTCCATATTTAGTTCCTTAAATACAACCCATTGAGTTGTATATATCAAAACCCTTAATTTTATCTAACTCGGAAAAAAAAGGACTTATGACGAAACCAACCCGTCAAACCGAAAGACCTCGTTTAGATAGATGGAGAGTTTAGATAGATCATTTTTCCACTCTTCTACAATGGAAATAATTTTCTTGGGTAACATAACTCTACTTTTAACAAGGAAACAAGAATATTTCGAGATGACTTTCAAAAGGTATTCAAAAGGTACTACCAGCTAGGCCATGTTCTTTTGGACTTCTATTTGCCTTTTTAAGTTCAGTTTTGTTCCTATAAGTTCAGTTCAGTTCAGCTCTTATAAGTTCAGTTCAGTTCAGTTCTTATAAGTTCAGTTTAGTTCAGTTCAGTTTCTATAAATTCAGTTCAGCTCCTATCAGTTTAGTTTAGACAAGTTCATACAACTTATATTAACTATAAATTCATACTGTAACACCTCCATACTCCAAGTACCTTACTAGGACCACTTAAGGCATGGAAATGCTACCATCTCGGTTACCCGAGGCAATGATAATCATAAGACAATAAAGAAACGTACATTAAAAGTAAACATAGTTTAAGTGATTACATGATCAAAACCAAAACTGATAAACTGAAATACAAGGTTCTCAGACGGTCTACTGCTAAAACTATCAAAGCTACAAAACACCGTCTGACACAACGGAAGACTTCTAACTGCCACGTGATGACTCATCCCAGCTATCCCATACGCGTCATATCATACCTGCTCAATAATCGCTCACCACCCCGAATGGATCACCACGATTTTAAAACATTAAACGGGGTCGATACTAATCACACAATTTATATAACCAACAAGATAAGAAACAACACAAAATCAAACAAATCACACACAATCACCCACACCAATCAATATCCGTCTCCGATCGTCCACCGACCACCGCGATGGGGGACCGCAGCCGTACCCACCAAATCCCCGCTCATCATACCGAGCGATAACCCTGTCCCATTAATGTGCACATCCCCTTCCATGGCGGGTTCCACGAAGGGCAAAACTAGGGCGTGAAGCCACTCCCGCAAGTGACCCCACTCAGCCGAGAACGCATCTCGAGAACCAGAGACAAACAATCACAACCATCAACAACAATCAATCAACAACCGTCATAAAACCAATACGATAATAATCAGCAATTACACAACACCAACAATGCATTATGGGACTAATACTGAGTAGGGAAACCCTACCTGGAAAGCACAACACAATCAGACGATCTCACAACTGATATCAAAACGCTTCCTCTACGAATCCTCCTCCTAACATACAAACATATAATCACTACCAATCATACAAAACAACAAAACCCCCAAATCCCCATATTAGGGTTTAACCAACTTTAAGGAAACATTATAAAAACGGTACGTAGGTCTTACCCTCGACACAAGGATCACAAAGGTATCAAGAAAGGTAAAATCCGACCTTCCAAGCTCCGGGATTTGCCAACATTGCTATTAAAGCGAATGACGTAGTTTGATTTCTCTTTTCACAGTAATTAGTTTTTAAAAAGTGTTTAAAGAACAATGACGGAAGTAATATATACTCAAATCGCATTATTAACAAAACCCGAGAAATCATCCCCGTCAGAAACGGCTACTCGATCGAGTAGCTAAGGTACTCGATCGAGTGCCCCCTTATTCGATCGAGTATCCACGTTACTCGATCGAGTACCCAACAGGTCAGAAACTATTTTAAACTGCAACTCACCCTTACTCGACAGAGTAAGGCCTACTCGATAGAGTACCCAGAGACTCATAAATACGTAGTATTACACATACCCGTTTTTTAATATTGACGAATTGAAAAAAAATAGTACCCTTTTCATTAAAATCAATGCAAAAAAATCTAATATTAAAATTATCATATATACATTATTCTTAAAAAAAAATAAATGGATAGAAAAAAAATAGATGGATTCGATGATGTCAGTGAAAATGAAGATGAAGATGAAAGTGACGAGTATGATGATAATATGGAAATAAATGGTTAGAAAAAAATGTAATATATAATTTATTTTTTATTGTAATGTATCGTATTAGTTGTAAAAAAAATTAATATATATAAAGCATAAAATTTTTATAAGTTCAGTTCGACTTCTATAAGTTCAGCTCATATAAGTTTAGTTCAGCTCTTATAAGTTCAGTTCAGTTCAGCTCCTATAAGTTCAGTTCAGCTCTTATAAGTTCAGTTCAGCAAATAAAAGTCCAAAAAAAAAACAGGGCCCTAGTCTTAGCAAAAAAACACTTTATCTAGGGTATCATCTTCTTACACCTACATAGTATAAAAGCCAGGTTTTTTCTTAGCTTTTGATTGGCTGCTGAAATTAAGGGATTGAGAATATTTTTTGGTGGTGTAGGGTCCCCCATGATCATTGAGTGAATTAATTACCCTCTCTCCTACCTTATATTCATTACATTATTTCACTGATTATTATAAGCAATTTCCCTCCTCCTTTCTTTTAAACTCCAACAAAATTAGATTAAAATCTCAAAATTACATTTCCATGAAAATTAAATTATGAGCTATTAAATACAAGATTAAGTTAAAAAAAATCAAATACTACGAATATATTACCTCAAACCAAAAAAATTACAAAATAAAAAAAATTATAAACTATAACAAAATTAGCTTAAAATATCAAGAAAAACACCTTTCATAAAAATTGAAATCATATATACTTCAATTCTCAAAACTTAATATTTCTCGGATTTATATATAATATTTTTCAAGTATCATTATATATAAATATTAAATATTAAATAATAATACTAAATTACAATACGAACATAATTAAAAAAAATAAGATTTTTAGATCTATGAAATTCACAACAAATCCAGAAATTAAAAAATTAAAAAATTTGGGCTTTAATTACAATTTGAACATAATAAAAAAATCGAAACAAATAGTTGGACAAAAAGAAATTAATCATAAATGTATAACAATCGAAAAAATGATATAAAGAGTCAAATAAATATGATATCAGTAAAATCAGTAAAGTAATCATATATATAAATTGAAAAAAGTCGTCCTGATAACAGTAATTTTTTTTTTATGAAATAGTATATTTATTTAAGAAAATAACAATATTACGATCATAATTATCTACAAATCTAACATTTTTAAATGACATGCAAATGAATTATTGCTTTGAAAATTGATTTTAAAAACATTTGAAGTTATTACTTACAAGAATCTTTTAACAATATTTAACCCAATATCTTCATTATTGACCGAAAACCTCTTAAATATACAATAAATTGGGTTTAATAAAAAAATGGGAGGACGATTGGATGAAGGTAGATGATGAAAACCCATATTTGAGGAAGATGAGTGAGGGTATGAGTGACACTAAATACGTGGGTTTAATTTGGAGTTTTTTAGAGAGGGGAATGAATGAGAGTGGGATGCGGACAAGGTAGACGATATGCATTAGTAAATAATCCGTATGTACTCAGGGTTTGTTTTGGGGGTTGGGGGTGGCTCGGAAATACGGAGTCGATAATGAGTTTGTATTGTTTAATTTTGTCTTGGGTTGCTATTTTTATTTAAGTTTTTTGGCCCATAATATATGTTAAGGATTAATAAGATTTCTAGATCTAATAAATCGTTGACCGAGTTAATTAGCGACTTTAAAAGTCAAGTCTACGTTGACACATTTTCATTTTCAACAACTAAAAATTCAATTTTTACCCATTTTAGTCATTTATTTATTTTTATTTTTGTAAATAAAACACCGTTTATTTATGACGATAAAATCGTTTATAAATTACGAGAGGAGTAAGGGGTGTTTGGTTCCAGCATTGTAGGTATAAGGTATGAGTTTGGAATGAGCTAAACCTATAACTTGTGTTTGGTTCACATTTTTTGTAATTTGATACCCATACCTCAAACCCATGAGGTATGCGTTTCTCATACCCAAGGGGGATGTGGGTATAAGAATGATACCTTGGGTATCATATCAAAGAAGTGTTGGGGAAAAAATTAGCATTAAAGAAAGTTATTTTTTCCTCACAAAACTAAATATATCCATATAATTATTTTTTTCTCGAATTCTTTTTTTTTTCCGTGAAAAATACAAACGATGATTTTTCCTGAACATTTTTAATAATATTTAAGAATAGAAGTATTAAAATATCAAAAAAATATTAAAATATGTATAAAAAACTATATTCAAGTTTTTAACTAATTAATATATGAAATTTTATAGAAGAAAATTAATAAATAAGTAAATGGTACAATGAATAATAATAGACGTACAAAAAAAAAAGTCCATTCCTCATTCCGGAGTTGAACCAAACACAAGGTATCAAGAATGGAGTTCCAAACCCATACTACCCTGGTTTGATTCTTGATTCCATACCGATACCTTTATGCGAACCAAACGCCCCCTAAATGTATATCTAATAATAATATGGAGAGGGATAGAGATAGAGTTTGCTGTGGGATTCATATATATGGGGTAAAATGGGTATGGTTTTAAATTGTATTGTTACGGGGCGAGTGTTTCATTGTTTTTACGGATTATGAAACCTCTGTCAGATCGGCCCGTTCAGGAAAAAATGATAATGTAACCCAATTTATATTATGAGATTTATCTAATCCATATATGCTTATTATTTCGTCTAATATATAAATCTACTAAAATTTCATATTACGACATAACAATTTAATGTGTATTATACTTTGAAATATATGTGTAACAACAAATTTGCGTTAATCTGCAAACAAATAGAGAAAAAACACAAACGATGCAACAAAATAGTAATTTTATTAATTCAAAGGATTTCGGGTACAATCTACTAGTTATTCTACTGATTCAATTTCCGCAATTGAATGAATAGGAGGGTCTTGATATGAAGACTTGGTTCTCCTGTGACGATTTTGATTTGCTTCTCTTCAACTGACTGCAATGGCTGCTTGACGTCGGGTCAAAGAGTCATTTAATATCCAAATCTGGATGACTAGAAATGAATGTATTTTTCTCTCTTGTTTTCTCTTGGAAGAGATTTTTGTAGAGTGGTAAATGTATTTTGTTTTCCCTTACTTTCTCTTAGAAGAGATTTTTTTAGTAAGGAGGGTTTTGTTTTAGAGAGGTTTTGGTTTTTTGTGAGAATGTGATTTTTTTTATTATCCAGATTCGTCTCAAATGAGAGTGAATACTCTCCATTTTATAAGACTTTCTGTTTTATAGTGCCAACTACAAACATGCAGCTGCTTTTCCGTTGTTTACGTTGACTCCCCTAGTCTCATGTATACTCTCCACAAATAGTGGAGCTAATTTGTCATGCATTATTTGACTAAAAGACTAAACCTTCAATCATTATCATATAATGATATTTAGCATAACAACTCTCCGTCTACGTACATATGTCTTGGTTTTCTTCGAGCAATTATTGGGCCTGTCAACCTCTATTTTGCGGGATTGTTCAGCTTCAGGAGTCCACTCTGGACATAGCACCATTTATTTTTGGACTACCATTTGTCATGTACTTTGTATTAGTAGCACAAGAGTGAGAGCCGATTTAAAATCTTAACAAAATGGACTAAACACTGTCATATTTGTTCGGGCTAAAATCCACTGACCCATTTCTCAAATGATAAACTTTCACATAAGTCAATATTTGACCTTGACCCCATTTTAAAAATGTAAGACACATTTTTATGTCTACAAATTTGCCCCCTCGGGATTGAGTCACGTACACAAATTTGAGTGTTTAAGCGTGAGTCGATCTCGACATTTTCTTGTGGAGTTGAGCTTTGTAGCTCTTTCCCAGTCCACCTCAACGGATTGATAACTACTCTTTCCTTATTTGCCAGAAATGATGTTACGCTCCTCTGTCAAACATGTGTGTGGCGTCGTTTGATCTTAACCAAGCCAAAAGATAGAATTTGATCCTAATTGAATAAGAAACAAACTCACGGCCGGATGCACTAGTAGTGTTTAAGTGAACATCAATATTTTCGTCTTCCATCAAATTCCAATTTAATTAAAGATAAACTTTAATATTTGATAACTTTGGTATTTTTTTTTTTGAAATTTTGATAACTTTGGTATTTGATAAGATAAACTTTGCTATTTGAGTTCTAGTACAACTCCATCTTCCCAACTACTATAAAAGCAAGTAAACGGGACTTGAAATCATACATTCACCAACAAGCACCAATTCTTTACGCCAAGTATAAACCACGTCCCAGCAATCAACATCCTCGACCAATTTTTTTTTACATTGTTTAGAAAACTGAGTTTGGGTTTGCGGTTCTGTAACTTTGCAATTGCAGGAGTACTTTTGATTTTGTTTGATTCTGATTTTGCTTTTTCAAGGTAGAACTAAATTCACCTCGACTCCCGACGATGAACCTAGGTCCAGCGTGACTTTCCTGCAGCCCCTTTCCTCAAGTCTACGTTTTAACCGAATTGCGAGACAGGCCACTCTCCGACTGCATCGAGCCAACGCTTCAAGTTTATAGGTCAGCGTAATTTAAATTTAGCTCACATATTTTTTTGTTTCCTTTGTATGCAGCGTATTTGTTTTTATCGGCAGCGTAAAATGCACTCCTCGTCATCACGAATTGCTTCATCTTCGCCGTGTACTCAATGCTCCTCGACCGACTAGGCCCGATGAGATTTACATTAGGTTCTCCTTGTTATCCGATCCGATGCCCGTTAAAAGTGGTGCCATACGTCTGATTTCGCCTCACTTGTCTTACGAAAGCCTAGACTAATGATTCATGACTTCATGTCATCTGCATCATTCGATCTCTGCCTTTATTTTATGACGATGACAATCAAATCACCAACTGGAACGAGAGACAGAACCAACTCTGATGCCCCCATTGTTCAGTTGTACAAGTTGCTTGGCGACTGAGTGAAGTTTCCATCGACTGACAGCCACGCTTCCGACTGCATCCTTGACGATGATTGACATGAAAGCACGCCTCCCACATCCCTACTCCTCTGCTCAACTCCTCAAATCCCAAGGCAGCCGGAGTGACTTCTATATACGGCATTGTTTTCGTCAACTTTTCGCTATCGGTGGTGACCTGCCATGAACTTGATGTCTGCGATTCCGATGCCGCTAGCCATCTGTTTTAATGACGAATAGTCAGCCGTCAATCGAGGGTCACGCCTTAACATCCGAAATCGGAGTGTGGTCAATAAATCCATCAGCGAATTAATTATCATCTTCCGCATGCGACTTCGACGACCAAAAATAAACTTAATTTAGTGGACAATTTGAGATACAGTGGACTTGAATTCACCTTGACATTCGAGAAATTGAACCAATCTTGAAGTCAACGGCATATTTAATTTTGGTTCATTGTTTGCTTGGTTCTGTTTTCACACATTTTTTTGAACGTGGGAGTGTAGTATGTAGTAGGAGGAAACTCTTTTTTCTTTTTTTGAAATTGAACACATACTCCACTTACTTTATTATCCCTTTTTTTTTTAAATAGGAAAATAATTTTGGTTCGATCTCAAGTCAAGCAAATTCACGACGACTAGCAAGGAGTACTTAATGACTGTCGAACATGCCACAAACCGAGCAAATAACGAAGTCAAACACACCATTTTCCTTCTATAACGGGCCCATTTGCCGAGGCATGGCTACCGATGATATATTCGCCGAATTTGTACTATTAGCAGTGAGAAGTCGAAGGCTCTTAGCTGGTGCTCCGAGAAAAAACACGGTGCCACCGTTTTCCGAAGTTGTGACACTTTCCACTCTGCAGAGATGAAATTTAACAAGCGGCATCTTTCACTTGACTTGATGATGTTTTAAGGAGAGTCGCGATGACTTTAATTCTCCTTTGACAGGATGTTGTTTTCTTCACCTCGAAGGCTCTTAGCTGGTGCTCCGAGAAAAACACTGTGCCACCGTTTTCCGAAGTTGTGACACTTTCCACTCTGCAAAGATGAAATTTAACAAGCAGCATCTTTCACTTGACTTGATGATGTTTTAAGGAGAGTCGCAATGACTTTAATTCTCCTTTGACGGGATGTTGTTTTCTTCACCTTGACTGCACGATTTCGGGTGATTGACGTCGAGATTTGAGTAGAAGAACGATTTGATGGAGGAGGGTCGCTTGACTTGATCTTCGCAGATGATTTGATGGAGGGTCGTCGGACTTGCTCTCGTTTGATGATTTGACTCCTTGGTGAAGACGACGATGGCACGAGATTTGAAGTGCTTCGATGTCGATCCTTGGAGACGATGCTTTGATTTTCTTTCTTGATAGAATTTAGAAGGATTTGATTTGTAGAGAGAATGAATTCTTCTTTCACTTTTGATTTGGATTATTTTCACTTTGCGTCACTGGGTGTTGTATTTTCTTTTGTTTTAGAATTTTTTTGACACTTGTGAGTGTATACTTAACGATGCCCCCAAGATACGAACTTTGAGTTTTTTTTTAGGTGTGGCTGGACTTGAGCAAGACTCAAGCTGTCTACGTACTCGTAAAAATAAGAAATTATTTCACGAGATCAAGTCAACGTAGTTTCTGCAAAACAAAGTCGATTTTGTTTGGGGGTTTGGCCGCACTTAAGCAAAGGAGTTTTACTTAAGCTGCCTACGTACCTACAAAGTAATAATACTTCGCAGGATCAAGCCAACGTAGTTCATCAAAGGGATTTGTGTTTGGATTTTTTTTTTGTTTATTTTTTTGTTTATTTTTGGATTTTTTTTGGTGTGCAGTTTAGGCTCGTGCTCAGGAGCTTATTGCGGAATCGTCATCTTACACGAAGTTCGTGTAGGCTTCTTACACAACATATGGCCCGTCCCACTTGGAAGTGAACTTGTTTCCGGCCTTACGAGACATGATGATAGGCATGATAATGGGTATCCGGACGATTGCCCCCTCGGGACCTTGTCACGTGCACTTTTTTCTTTTTGGCGTCTTAACGTGGCGTGGTCCCGATCCATTTTGCTTTGACTTGGAAGTCGATAACGAGCACCCTAACTTGTCTCGAAGGAAGCTCCACTTGGCTTGATTTAGAAGTCGATGATGAGCACCCTAACTTGTCGTAAGGATGATCCATCTTTCTAATATCACCCTGTCATTATCTAACTTGGCGGGCGAATTTGTGTTTGACTTGGAAGTCAAGGCGTACCAAAACTTGTCGTAATGGTAATGATTTTTTTTTTGAAGTCACCCTGTCATTATATGACTTGGCGGATGATCGGTCGTGAGATAGCTTCTTGAATTTTTTTCTTGACTTGGAAGTCGATGACATCTCAACTTGTGCCTAGGTTGGTTTTCTTCCGCCATCAATGTCGCTTGGCACCATCTTCGAGAGTTTTAGGAGTTTCAACAACTTCCATCTCATCATCCGAATCTTGGCACTTTGTGTCGTCACATGGTTGGACGAGGCAATATCCCGAACGATTTTCTTTGACTTGAACCCTCTTGTGGATTTGTGAAGATGACGGTACGTCCTTTTATTTTTAGTGACTTAGCCATGGTTATTTCGTCTTCAAGATGACGTTTCATTCGAGAGGGAATTACACTATGAGTATCTTTGCTGAGGTCGACTGCAACTTTTGCCATCGAGGACTTCTTCTGCCTTTGTCGACACCTCTTTTTCACCTTTGAGATGCCAAGGCGACTGGATACTGGTTTCTTTACCTCATTTTTTCCAACGCGAGTGAATACAGACGCATTTGGCCTATGTTGTTGAGAACCTGACGCTAATTGCACCCGGACAATCTCTTCCCTTTCTCCCAGCCTGTCGAACACAGAAGAGCGAGGAGTAGAAGCCGATTGACCAAGCCTATCAAAAACAGACCTTTGTGGCAACATTTTTGTATTATCGCCTTCACTTTCCGCGAGATCTGCCGCAATATATTAGGATGAAGCATCCTCGACAACAGCAAAGACACGGTGTTCACCGAAGCTTGGGGGAGGTAGGACTTGGGAAAATAGTCCCATAATGTCAGAATTTGATGTAACTTCGACTTCACTTTCTCCGACGATGTCACATTTGGCGGAGACTTCAAGTCGGTTCTCCAATCTTTCTTGTATGACGATCTTCTTACTTTTGGAGTCGATGTTCGATGTTGGGATATTGGCACTTGGCATTTTTGCTTATTTGGTCGTCGCTTAGTCGCAAGGGTCCACCCTTCGTCGCCGTCTCGTTGATTTGGAGCGTCGGAACTTGATGACATGGCGAATATAGACTCTTCATGCGTAACGACGATCACCGGCTCTAGAGTTCCGAACTGAATCATTTATGTACATTCCTTGACTGCAGAACGAAGGTATGGCCTACGGCTTTCAACATCCACTTGTGCGACAATGCAGTTGGACTCGGCAGCATCATCTAGATCCAAGAGAATTTTCCCTTCTTCGGCTAACCTCATTATTTTCTCTTTGAGGGTTATGCATTTCTCCAATGGATGACTCACAACCCTATGATATTGACAATACTTCGGATCAATTGTACGTCCGGCTTCACTTGGTCGTTTAGACTCCGGAAGCTCGATAACCTTCTTTTTCAATAGATCATCTAACATCCCTGCTAAATCGGAATCTGGAAAAGGGTATTTCTTTTGCTCAAGCTCTTTAAGAGTCGACCGTGACTTTGCATACGTTGCCACCTTCTTGTCAATTTTAGGTCGCGCCGTAATTTTAACCGGATTAGAAGCAGAAACTGTCATAACCTCATTTGAAGTGCTACTGGACGCCTTGTCATTTTTCTTAAACTCTTTCCTTTCCGTTTTTGGTTCGTAATGAGTGAAAAGTCGTCCTCCATGGCTAGCGATGGTAATCTCCATGTCGTGAGCTCGAGTGGCTAAGTCCTAGAATGTTATTGGCTTGTTGCCTTGGAGGATGTAGACTAGCTCCAGATTCATTCCCTGGATGCACATTTCAACAGCAGAAGTTTCCGACAAACGATCTTTGCATTCGAGGCTTAACGCGCGCCACCTACTGATATAGTCAATGACGGGTTCGTCCATCCATTGCTTCGTGTTAGTGAGTTCCGTCATGCTTACAATACGCCTAGTACTGTAGAAGCGATTGAGGAACTCTTTCTCCATCTGGTCCCAACTGTCGATCGACTTGGCGCGTAGGTCCGTGTACCAATCAAAGGCGATCCCCTTCAGAGATCGGACGAACTGCTTGACAAGGAGATCTCCCTCAGAGCCTGCGGTGTTACACGTTTCAATGAAATGAGCAATATGTTGCTTGGGATTGCCCTTTCCATCAAATTGTTGAAATTTCGATGGTTGATAACCGATAGGCATCCTCATGCAGTCAATCCTCTTGCTATAGGGCTTGACGTAACGGTGATTGTCGACGGAGTGGAAGTTTCCATCGAACTGTCTTTTGAAGGCCTCTGCGATCATCTTTTGGACGTCTTTAGTGGTAAACGACTTACTCTTGTCACAATCATCATCGTTGTCGCTGGCGTCATCACTATCTTCATTGTGAAACGATGAAGCGGGCCGCTTTTCCAACCTTTTCGTCAAGGCGTCGATTTGCTTTGTTTTTTCTTCGTTTTCCTTCTGGAGTTCTTCGAGAATGGTTTTCATATTGTCGAGTTGATCCTCCATGTCATCGCCCTCAATAACCATAACGAGTGCAACCATGGAATACGACTGTGGGCTCAACACCTCCTGATTACATCTTCGCGGTGACGACGGAGACGAACCAGCGCTACTGTGGCTACCATCCTCGGTGAATAGCTGAAACGACGGGCCGTTGTGAATAGTCGTCTTCTCAAAAGCGTCGTACACCTTCTCTCGAAACGTTGATGAGACAAATTGAGGCGCATCAACTTGGACGTGAAAAAAGGAACCGAACACAGTATGTCCATATGGCCTAGAGTCGCCGGCACCATATGACTCCTTGAACGCATTGGTGGTGACATTGGATCTGCGAGGCCTCGTAGGCACGGATGCAGAACGGAGTCTCGCTGCAGCGGAACGGAGGAGGATAGATCTGGTCCTGCTCCTTGTAGAAACACCAATGGGCGATCTGTCAAGAGAGTCACGGAGACAGGTTGAGCTTTCACCGTCAGATCTGGATGTCATCCCCTTCGACATGGCGACGATCTTTCTAGAGGCCATTGAAACAATTGTCGTGAAACTTGATTATGCGGGAAAAGAGATGAGTAGTAGAGATGTCCCACTGGGCGTGCCAAATTTGTAACAACAAATTTGCGTTAATCTGCAAACAAATAGAGAAAAAACACAAAAGATGCAACAAAATAATAATTTTATTAATTCAAAGGATTTCGGGTACAATCTACTAGTTATTCTACTGATTCGATTTCCGCAATTGAATGAATATGGTCTTGATATGAAGACTTGGTTCTCCTGTGACGATTTTGATTTGGTTCTCTTCAACTGACTGCAATGGCTGCTTGACGTCGGGTCAAAGAGTCATTTAATATCCAAATCTGGATGACTAGAAATGAATGTATTTTTCTCTCTTGTTTTCTCTTGGAAGAGATTTTTGTAGAGAGGTAAATGTATTTTGTTTTCCCTTACTTTCTCTTAGAAAAGATTTTTTTTAGTAAGGAGGGTTTTGTTTTAGAGAGGTTTTGGTTTTTTGTGAGAATGTGATTTTTTTTTATTATCCAGATTCGTCTCAAATGAGAGTGAATACTCTCCATTTTATAAGACTTTCTGTTTTATAGTGCCAACTACAAACATGCAACTGCTTTTCCGTTGTTTACGTTGGCTCCCCCTAGTCTCATGTATACTCTCCACAAATAGTGGAGCTAATTTGTCATGCATTATTTGACTAAAAGACTAAACCTTCAATCATTATCATATAATGATATTTAGCATAACAACTCTCCGTCTACGTACATTGTCTTGGTTTTCTTCGAGCAATTATTGGGCCTGTCAACCTCTATTTTGCAGGCTTGTTCAGCTTCAGGAGTCCACTCTGGACGTAGCACCATTTATTTTTGGACTACCATTTGTCATGTACTTTGTATTAGTAGCACAAGAGTGAGAGCCGATTTAAAATCTTAACAAAATGGACTAAACATTGTCATATTTATTCGTGCTAAAATCCACGAACCCATTTCTTAAATGATAAACTTTCACATAAGTCAATATTTGACCTTGACCCCATTTTAAAAATGTAAGACACATTTTTATGTCTACAATATGTTTTAAATTATTAGTATATCAACTATCATATTTGTCACAATATTGAACATTTTTAATAAAACTAGTTTCTTTATAACCCATATGTTTTTTCAACATGATTTATGTAAAAGGATAATACTAAACTCAATATCATCTGACACTTGGACAGCGCCATCTCATTGTCGGTGTCAAATTCCCTTCGATAGATCAACAAACATGGGGCAGCCAATATTTACTTCCAACAGTCAACAAACCTTCTCAACTCCACTCATTCACACAAAATCAAATCAAACCAATATTTCTTCAATCAAAATCTAAATCTAAATCTAAATCAAACCCTAATTTTCTTCATCAAATCCTCAAATTAACACAAAAAATATGTCTCTTTTCTCCATGGCATTTGCAGGTGGAGGTTTAATTTTACTAGGATCATGGGAATCCCTAACTTCAACCTCCAAAACGCATCGTTTCTCAACAATTTCCCTAATTTCCGCATCGTTTCTTTCCCTCCTCTTCATCTTCGATTCTCTCCTCTCAATCTTCGATTCTTTCTCTTCTCATGACAAAATGGGTCCCACTCTACAACTCCAAGTTCTCGCAATTTCATCCCTTTTTCTTTTATTCTCAATTTTCGGGATTTTCAATAATTTCTCAAAAACCCTAATTTTTCCCTACCCATTGATTAATTTGATTCTTTTGTTTGCTTTTATTGAGGAATTCTTGCTGTTTCATCTTCAATTTAAGGATGTTGATGGTGTTGAGAATCGTTATTATGATTTAATGATGGTACCGATATTAGTTTGTGTGATTTCCACCATTGTTGAGCTTAAAGATTCAAGCTTTGAATCAATTGAATCAATTAGGGCAAAAGGGGGTCCTAATTTTGCTAAATTAGGACGTGGGTTAGGGTTAATTTTGCAGGGTATTTGGTTTGTGCAAATGGGTTTCTCGTTTTTTAGCGATTTGATTGCGAATAATTGTCATTTGCATAGGAAAAGTAGAGGGAATTTTACAATTCAATGTCAGAGTCATATGGATTTACACCGTGGCGGAGCGATTGCTGTGCTGTTGTTTAATTGCCATCTTGCTTTGCTTGTAGCTATGGTTTCTGGGGTGTATTCTGTTGTAGGGAAGCGGTTTGTGGTTGAGGGCGATTACCAGAGTTATAGGCCGATTGGTGGTGAGATGGAAAGGGTAGAGAATGAGGGAAAGTTTACTTTGGATTCGGATTCTGATGAAGGTGGGGTCAATGAGAGTGATCAGCTAGATGGAAATGTGGGGTCAAGGAGAGGGAATGGTTCTGTGGAGTTGGTAGTCAATGGTCATGGTGTGCATTAGTGTTAAGGTGGTTTATGGTGGATTTTGGTTGCGATGATTGTCGTAGATGGAGTGGTGCTGTAGAGTTTGAAGTCAATGGCTATGGTTCTTACCTGTGAATTCGGTAATGATAGCTCGTACATCTTTTCCGTTAACTGGTACTGATGTATTTTGTAGTCATCCTTTGGATGATCTTGTTTTTTTAATTGTTTTGTACTACTCCGTTGTCTCCGTACATTACTAACTTAGATAGCTTGAAAAGTTTTAGTTAGAAGTATTTACACTCTGTATCATGTCTATTATCATATCAGGAGATGGTTTCATCTATGATTGTTCGCTTCAATTACCCCGAGTCTCTTGTATTTTGAATATACATTGTCTACATTTACCCTGGTGGGCTTGGTACCTAGCTATGCTTTCAGAGCAGTCTGGATGCCAATGACGCCTACGGCATTTGTTAAAAACCTTGCCATTCACGGTTCCTTTGTTGCTCAAGTGTTGCGTGTTTTGTGCATTCAATCTCTTGGTTTTTATTCTTGCTGCCGAGCTTGTTGTTTTACAAAATTTCTCCCTTTGTATAATTCAAATCCTTACGGTTTCCTTATTTAGATGTCTCGCTAGTTCTGCATATTTTCTTATATGGTAAATTTTTAGCTTTGAATACAGACACTGGAATTTCCCATACTTCCCTTCCCCTTTTTTTTTTTCTAAGAACTGTGCCAAAGCTGAACGTTAGGAGTCAGATGAGATTGGGAAGGGGTTTTAGCATAGGATAGAAAACTTGTTAGAGGGATGAGGTTATGGGGATATCGAAACTTTTATGAACTATTATATTCATCACCCATGTCACTCCTACTCTTATGGAATTTACACAAAACTACATAAACTAGCAATCTGAATGAACTTAATATAGCTAGTAGCCAATAGTATTTATATAGCCTTGCTTTCGTCATATCATCACAGAACCAACTTTGCTTGCCTTCTCTAGCTGTGATGTATTTGATCACTGATATCATCAAGGCACTAAGGACACTACCTACTCCAAACACACTCGTATATAAGGCTATTCCCATGGTTTTCATCTTGTCAGGGACTTCACTGTAGAAAAGCTCTTGCATTCGCACGACAGTGAAGATGTCCGATACTCCTAGCAATATATACTGGGGTAGCAACCAAAATATACTTAGTGATGGAGTTCTGAGCCTCTTTTCTTCTGTCAAGGCCGCAATGACCATAGCGATGATGGAGAGGACCATTCCCGTCCCTATCCTCTGCATGACTGTTATACCCCTATCATTCCTCGTGAAAACCCTTGTTAAGGGGATGAGAACCTTGTCATATAAGGGCATCAAGAGGATAATTTAGACAGTAATGGCACTTTGGAGAGTTGCGGGTGGGATCTTAAAGTTTTAGCCTATGTTCCTCTTCATTGTCATGCCTTGATTGGTGAAGAATGTTGCTGGTTGTTGAAAG
Organism: Silene latifolia; assembly: GCF_048544455.1. Classification (NCBI taxonomy): domain Eukaryota; kingdom Viridiplantae; phylum Streptophyta; class Magnoliopsida; order Caryophyllales; family Caryophyllaceae; genus Silene; species Silene latifolia. The sequence goes on from NC_133538.1 coordinate 396,479,338, forward strand.
ATAACTGCAAATAGCAGTAGCATGCCCCATATAGGCAAGAGTCGTAGCGTTACCTTGACGTTGTCCGAGAGGCAAATGTGCCCACAGGGTTCCACACTTGGTTCATTGATTCCAACTAGTTTTTGGCTGGCTAGATAGTCCTGCAGCCTTGAAAATCAGACGGGACGATTAGAACTCGATGAACTGAGTAAGACCTGGAAGAACTGGAAAACATAGCGTTCGATATGATCTGAATGACTAGACACAAGAAGTAAGACCTGATCATATTTGAAAATGATCAGCAGTCTGAACTTATCCGACAGATAGTTGACCGAATTTTGTGGGACTCGCGTTGACCATATCTGAAGAGACCTAACCATGAGACTCACCAATCACACTCTAAAATTAAAATTAGCTACATAATATACCCAGAGCTGGCAAGTCTGGCCCGACCCGAACCCGAGCAAACCCGACCCGATAGGAGCCGGAAATAATGTGACCCGAAACCGAACTGACTCGATGATGACCCGTAACCCGACATAACCCGATTATCAGTGACCCGAACCCGATCCAGACCCGACTTGATACTGACTCGATTAAATTAATGACCCGACAATTATTAATCTTAATTTTGATCAAAATGAAAGTGATTTTGTGTTTTGATTAATACGTTCGACTTAATAATGAAGTAATTAAACCAAATAATAGGTTATAAACTAAATTTAATGGTAAAAAGTAATGCGATGAAGTAACCGGACCCGATAATGACCCGGCCCAAACCCGACCCCATACATTATTTCACCCGAAATGACCCAACCCGAATCCGACCCGACTCGATCCGAGAGGGTAGGTTGACCCGAACCAGATATGACCCGACTTGACCCGACCCAAACCCGACCGACTGACCCGATTGCCACCTCTAAATATACCACAAAAACGTTGGTAAAATTGCTGAAACGACCTGACTTCGACTAGAATAACAACCCGAACCAAATTGACCTCTGCCCAAACTGGCCAATACAAGAAACTCGAATTTTCTTGCATGATCCGTTTGGAAGGTGTAGCCTGAAGTGCCTTTCGTTTATTTAAGTAGTAATCATGCATAACTCGAAAGAACCCTTATTCTAGATCGGAAACACCAACTTGGGGTTTGGATCTGCCTATGCCAGAGTTGAACACCTTCATAACTGCAGCTTTAAGGCTTAGAAGTGAGCGGCTTGTGATCAGAAACCAACTCCTTGCCTGTATGGCCAGTGTTGTATGCTTGAAAATTGTTGCCACACGAAAAAAGCACATTAGAAGAAACCATGACCAATGTAGGAAGTGCGAACCCTAGAGACCAGCCAAAAGTATCTTGGACGTAGGACATAGACGACACCCCCAAGAGACTGCACCAAAGTACCACCAGGTGAAGAACATAGTCTTTCCCGTGGATTTTGAGGTCGCCTTGTCCGTTTGGTTGGAGGGAAAGTAGTCTTCGTCCTCAAGTTGCTCAACTCCGAAAGCTTGCAATGAGGGGTTGTACCCTCCTTGACCCAACGAGATTAGACAGAAGGACCAAAACATGAAGGTGGTGGAAACACTCTTGTTTTCTGGCCATGCCCATTCAAATGTTGTTGATGTCAATGCTGCAAGCCCCTTCATAATCGGAAAAATAGTAGATGTGTTAAGACGGTTTATTTTAGGTCGCACCATTCGGTGTAGTTTTGATTCAAGTTGGGTAAGATCACGAGGACGACAACGACCCCTCTTTAGGTACGCCGTAAGACTAAAGGACTATAATGCTTATCCTGAATTACACTAAGCTAAGGTTGTCACGACGTCGCTAAGTACAGATGTCACGGAACTTAATCACTCAGATTCCATCAACAATATAAGACTAATTAATCTAATTACAGTGACTGTATAAAGAATGTTGACATAATGTGTTATCGGACATTAGACACTAGGAAGTGCGGTTTACCAGTGGATCACTAACCAAAACTTTGTCAACCACCAGTTATTGAATGGATCCAGAGGACTATTTCTGCTAATTCTGAATTATTTCAATCAATTGATAAAGGGTACGGTTAGTTTAACTTAATGAGATGTTTTGAGTTCGATTTATGATATTTATTAGCACTTCTTAGTGAAAGCTGATACGTCGTTCGTGTGAAAATATATAGCGTCAGTTAATGCTAAACAGGAGGATGGAGAAAACAATTATTATTTTCGTCACTAGCTAGCCAACCGAATAATGTCAGCCCCTTGTAAAATCGAAACTCAGTATCACCCAATTGTGTTAACGTTCATAGAAAGAACTCACCAGAATATAGACGAACGAAGAAGTGAGGATTGTGTAGTGCGGATCTGGCAACGAATCCGCGAGAGGAGCCACCAAGAGAGGCATGATAGATGTAAATTCACACCAAGTGTGGACAGTTTTAGCTGCCTTCGAGTTGCTCATGCTAATAACATCGGTAAGATATGTCACTAAATTTGATGCCACCCTTTGAACGCAAACCTCTCCATTCCTGCAATGACAACAATCATCCATGCCATGCCACATACCAAAATTAGAATTTATAATTTACTTGTTTTTGGAGGTGAGCAATGTGTGAAACACCTAAACTCATTGTTGGGGTGTGACTTTAATTGAATTGGGTCCTTAATCCTTATCATCGCATGATAATCTTAACCCCTAGGTGTTATAGAGTACTACCTCCCATCCAAACCAAACGATTCGTGGCCAACAAATATGTGAGCGGAATTTTGAAAAGTTTGTAGTTTTTTTTCTAATGACCTTAAATCATGCACTTAAATTGTACTTACAATAAATTGACCCCAACTTACATATATTAAATGAAATATGAAGCCCTTTTCATCTGCCTTAATCATTTGTTTACCCTTGATTAAATTATCCATTACAAAGAATATAAAAGGTAAACAAATGATAATTGAGACGGAGGGATCGGAGTATCAATCAAGAATGAGTTAGGCCCTGTTCTTTTGGACCGAAACTTATCGTCGATCCGAATCGAATCAATCGAACTTATAGGATCTCGAATCAATCAACTTAACTTATAGGATCTGAATCGAATCGAACTTATAGGATCTCGAATCAACTTATAGGATCTCGAATCGAATCGAATCGAACTTATAAGATCTCGAATCGAACTTAAATTAAGTGAGGTATAGGATCTCGAATCAACTTATAGGATCTCGAATCGAATCGAATCGAACTTATAGGATCTGAATTGAACTTATAAGATCTGAACTTAACTGAACTTATAGGATCTGAACTGAACTGAACTTATAGAATCTGAACTGAACTTATAGGATCTGAACTGAACTGAACTTATAGGATCTGAAGTGAACTTATATTAAGTGACTTTAAGTCCAAAAGAACAGGACCTTAGTAAGTTGAGAGTATGTACCTATAAGCATGATACATGACTTGTTAAGAGCAATAGGTCTCTGTTTTCCAGCCATTTAGGAGATTATGATGAAAAGAAAGATAATTGATTTCATAAAATGAAAGAAATAATGAGTAAAAATCATAACAATTAATAGCCAAAATGATGTCAATTGTGACTGTTTAAATCATGTGATTTGTTGCCATTTATGTCATACTTTTATCTAGCTTTCTCATTAAAAGAAATTCACACTTGCAATTTGATATGCTCTTTGGTCACCATTATATTTTTGGAGTTTTATTTTTGGAGTTTTTGGTTGGTTGGTTGGTTGTCTTGTTGGAAAACCATTAGTTCAGTGGTGAAGTTGGACACTAGACTAGGCACTCACTATTGACCTACTTGAGATTAGGGCAAATTACAAGTCTTTAAAGTTTATTAAATATTGACCTTGGATTAACTTTTAGCATCATATACATCCATTGGTAACCCTAGCGAATGGGTCAATCGGCTCGGATTAGTTCAGGTTTGTAAGAATTTCGGTTGGGTCGGGTCATTTTGAGTTCGTGTAGTTTTCGGATTTGTTTTTTTAAGTAAGTTAGGGATGGATAATGGTCAGTTTGTAATAATAAACGTTCAGATCAAGCCGGGTCGGGTCATATAGGCTCAGGTCAATTCGGGTTTTGGTAAGATTCGGGTCCTCAACTAGGGTACTGGATCAGGTACGAGTCGGGTTATTCAGACCAGGTCAATTTTCAAACTCTTATTAGTTGCAAGTAGAGCTGGCAAAAGGTGACCCGACCCGACCCGAACCGCCCGAAACCAGACCCGATAGAACCCGAAAGTTGGGTGAACCGAAACCGACTCGACCTGACTCGAGGTTAAAATGAAACCCGATACAACCCGAAATTGCATGAACCGAACCGATTTGTGACCCGACCTGTAACCCGATTCATCCCATAACCCGACATGACTCGACCCGTAACCCGATTCATCCCATAACCTGACATGACCCTACCCGACCCATAAACCGATATACAACCCGATCTAACCCAACCCGACTTAACCCATTCTAAAGCTACCCCGATTTGATAAAAAAAGAATGTAATCATACTTGATTAAAAAAAATTCCTAAATTTACAAACTCCAAAAAATAAGTGAATTATTATGCTTTCTCTTAATTAAACAACTTTATGTTATATACTTATATGTTATAATTAACAAGGTATGTGCGAGTCCAAAAGAAAAAAAAAATAGGCATTGTCGGTTTGTCATAACTTTACAACTTTACGTTGTATGCTATACTCCTAAGTAATAAGGCCTGTTGTACGGTAGTCACAGTAAAATTCTTTACGAAAATGAGGTTTTCTCCTTTTTGTATAACAAATATAGTTCTCTATGAAGATTTATTGAATGACTGTCAGATGTGAACGAATCATAGAATATTACACACTTGAATGAACAAATCATACAATATTACACACTTGAAATCCTGAATGAACAACTTATTGAGATTAATTGTTCCTAAAAGAGTACTCTAAATAACTCATCCACATGTACAATAGTTTTCAACATTAAACCTTCAAGCCGTTATATAAGTTTAAACTCGGCTTTACATATCATTTACGGCCTTACTAATAACAAGTACAAAATGAGCTTGAAAAAAAATGATGATTTGCCAACAAAATCAACACCAATCCGCTACACATCGACCACCAGAATCTGCGATCTCAGTATGGACCATTAGTAGCTCGAAGATCATCCTTCATTTTAATTTGCTAACAACCATCTATATGCCGCTTAGCATTTGAAGTACCATACTTGGACTCAGCCTTATATGCAACATTTCGACAATGTGAACAAACACCAAACAAATTACCTCCTACATCTCTAAAGAAATGGTACTCCTTCCAAATATCAGCACCTCTCTTTCGCTTACCAAAAATCTCTTCAAAAAGAACGGAAACATTTGTTGTTTTGTAATGGGATGCAATATAGGTTTGTCATGCTCTTGAACTGGTAGTCCTACACCATTCAAAACCATTAAAACTACTGTCAAACACATCACTATCTCCTTAAAAAAAGGGCGATACATATATAACATATAAAAATGACAAAATATAATACACATAATGAAGTAGAGCCGCAGAGGTAGAGACGTAGCGTACCTTGAGCATGCTCATACAAATCCATCGAAATATGTCTAGAACAGTTCATAGCACAAATTATGAAATTAGTTTTGCGTTTCCTGTTTTCTAAATGGTACAAACAACAATATTTAACAAGCACGAGTGAGAAACCAGGAGTTACAATCTGAATCATCTGAGAAATCATGGAAGTTTTGGTGAAACGTAAAATGTTCAAATGCATGCATTCCTTTTATGATGAGCTACTAATCTATAGCTAACTAGCTAAACTATACAAATTCATAATACGAGAAGAGGTAGGCAATTTTACCAAGACAATGCAGATTTTATGTTGTTTCACTGATAAACTCTCCCATCAGAATATTTAAAGCCAGCAACCCACACATAATCGTCCTATGTTTAAGGTCTAAGGGCATGGTGTCTAAAGGGTAAAATTTCCAACAAATATCATAAAATGGTGAGAAATGATCAGAACATAATCCTTAAATCTATGATGATAAATATCAGAACATACTCCTTAAATGTGTTGTGCTTCTCCTAAGTCTTTCATTTGAAAATGACTCCCAAGCCACTCCTTTACAGAAGTAAGCATTGTCTTGTCATTTCCAATGAGTAATATGTCATCCACATATAAGACTAGGAAAACCACTTTACTCCCACTAAACTTCATGTACAAACACGGTTCCTCGACACTTTGAGTAAATCCTTTTTGTTTGATAACGTGATCGAAACGGTGATTCCAACTCCTTGATGCTTGCTTAAGACCATAAATGGATCTCTTAAGCTTGCACACCTTCTAAGGATTGTTAGGATCCACAAAATCCTGAGGTTGTGTCATGTACATTTCCTCTTCTAGAATCTCATTCAAGAAGGCGGTTTTGACATCCATCTGCCAGATTTCAAAATCATAAAAGGCAGCAATAGCTAAGATAATCCTAATAGATCGAAGCATTGCAATTGGTGCAAAGGTCTCGTCATAATGTAAACCATGAATTTGAGTGAAACCCTTTGCCACCAATCGTGCTTTGTAAACATCTTTATGTCCATCCAAGCCAACCTTGATCTTGAAGATCCATTTACACTGAAGGGACCTAACATCTTCAGGTAAATATACCGGGTCCCATACCTGATTGTCGTACATAGATTTCATCTTGCATTTCATGACTCCAAGCCATTGTTTAGAGTCGGGACTAGAGATAGTCGCTTTGTAGGTTGTAGCTAGGTTAGTCACATTCCAAAAGTAACACATCATAATCACAACCTTCCTCGATGATACCGAGATATTTATCAGGTTGGCGACTAATTCTACCTAACCTTCTAGGTTCCGAAGGAATTACAACTGATTCAGATGCAGAAGGAACATCTTCCTGTGTCACCTCCTCAGATTGTGGCTCTTGAACTTCAGTAAGTTCAAATTATCTTCCACTCTATCTTCTAGAAATAAAATCATTTTCTAAAAAGACAGCATCACGAGACACAAACACTTTGCCCGCTTGACGATGGTAGAAATAATAGCCACGCGTTTCCTTTGGATAACCAACAAAGAAAAAATTGTCGCATCAGGGAGATAATTTATCGCCAGACTTGCTCTTGACATAAGCTTCACAACCTCATACATGAAGAAATGACACGTTAGGGACCTTCCCTTTCCACATCTCATATGAAGTTTTCTCGGTTGCTTTAGTCGGGCTTCGATTTAGTGAAAATATCGCAGACAAAAGTGCGAAACCCCAAAATGAGTTAGGTAGCTCAGTCTGACTAATCATGAATCGAACCATATATAATAAAGTTCGATTCCTTCTTTCAGCCACACCATTCAACTGTGGTGTGCCTGGAGGATTTAACTGTGAAACTATTCAAGAGTTTTTCAGGTGTTTATCAAAGTCATTACTTAGATATTCCCGTCCACCATCTGATCGTAAGGTTTTGATCTTTCTTTCAAGTTGATTCTCTACTTCATTTTGAAACTCTTGAAACTTTTCAAGAGCTTCACTTTTATGTCTGATTAAGTACACATATCCGTATCTACTTAAATCATCCGTAAAAGTGATGAAGTAGTCATATCCACCTCTGGCTATGATTGTCATTAGACCATATACATCGGTATGTATAAGACCCAACAACTCACTGGCTCGTGTAGCTTTTCCAGAAAAAGGAGTACGAGTCATTTTGCCAAGTAAACAAGATTTGCATATGCCATAAGATTCATAATCAAATGGCTTAAGAACTTCTGTAGACACGAGTCTCTTTATACGCTTCTTGTTTATATGACCTAATCGACAATGCCAGAGGTAAGATTGATCAGAGTCATCTATTATGAGTCTTTTATTAACAATATGATAACATCGTTAGTCCGGTCAAGAACGTAAATTCCTCCAATTGCGATGGCTTGGCTATAAACCAAATCACCATATGAAAAGGTAAGACAATTGTTTTTAATAACAAATGTAAAAGCTTTATGTGTCTCACACAAAAATTAAAATTATGTTCTTGCTAAGAGTTGGTACATAATAACAACTATTTAAGTATAACTTTTGGCCTGAACCTAAATTGATTACATATGTCCCTACAGAAACTGCTGCTACTCTAGCTCCGTTTCCCATACGTAGGTCAATGTCACCTTTTGCTAAATGCCGTATGTTAATAAACCCTTGTAAGTGATTATAAAGGTGAGAACCACAACCGGTATAAAATACCCAAGTCGTGGTACTAGCATAGTTTATGTCTATCATATAAATATTAGAGGAGAAAGAATTTACTAACGTCATACGTCCAGCTTTCTTACCTTCCAAATATTTCGGGAGAAAGAATTTGCTAACCTCATCTTATACTTAACATTTAAGGTCTAGATATCCTTCCTAAAACTCCCACTTATTTGTGCATCATTCTCTTCATAAGAGGATTTAACAACGTTTGTTGCACAAGTAGAAGATTCGGGTGAACGAGTTTCAACAAGTTTTCGCATCATTTTATCTGCTTTAACAGTTTTATGGAGATTCGCCTCCCAATCATAAAAATTGTTGTCTTCCAAAGAAACACTTCCTAAGGTTAAACGTAGCTGTGAATTTTGAGAAAGAGAAGTGGATTGATTATTGTTTGTTGTCATTGCGCGGTTTTATACTACAAACGAAAGAAGGAAATGTTAACATTTATCGCATAAGAATTACTCGGAAAAAAACGATTTTAACGAGTTGATATATTGCATTTATATAATGATATCTCACCTAAATTATACTCCCTCCAATCCAATCCAAACTACCCATTTGACTTTTCACGGTCTACGAGACGATACTTTGCCACGTTTTTCTTCATTTATATATTATTTTATTATATCGAAATTATAATTTTTCGAAACCTCTTTTTATAACAAAAGTAAATATGTCAATTTTACGTATAAATTTTAAAAATTTGATTAAATATAATCGATGTCAAAATTTAACAAGGTTGACTTTAAAAGGTGAGTGGGTAGTTTGGATTGGATTGGAGGGAGTATAAATAATCCCGAGATCCGTCTGTAAATAAATTTTGGCCCAGTGACGCCAAACATACGAGATCTAAATATATTCGATGAGTCAACTCCTTGACTGATTCTACTCCTAGAACTCTCGGTCGACGGATTTCAAGTAAATCCGTCTCCTATATTCGGAACACAAGATCGGGCCAGGTGAAGCCAGACATACCAATCTTGCCCTTCCGTCGAGTCTAACCAACTTTTACGTGTAATAACGTTTATTACCCTATTTACCCAACTAAAGAAGGGAACACCACGGAGAGGCCGAACCTGCCCCCTAATGAAGGAGGGATTTATAGATGTTACTAATTGGAAGGGCTAATCTCAATATTAAATTATGTGAGAGATGTTGTCAATTTGTTATCAATTTCCTACAAGTGAACTAAGTCGGCAAATTACAGATAACTTTAATTGACAATAGTGGGAAAGAAATAATGCATGATATAGGCAATTTGGCATGGTAAACTGAATGAAACATGCAAAACATTCAACAAAGTCCTAGTATGGCCACCTAAAACTAGTTAATCTAATTAACTAAACTATTAAAAGTTCGGAAACCAACTCCTTGGTCATTTGCCTCTTCATCGGAACTCCTTCCGATTTGGCACCATCTTCATGACTACATCGGTCTTCATCGAAACTCCTTTAGATTGGCACCGTCTCGAGAAATCGCCGGTCTTTGGAAAAATTACAGGTACACACACACACACATATATATATGTATGTATATATATATATATATATATATATATATATATATATATATATATATATATATATATATATATATATATGTATATGAACTTTGCTAAGACAATTGTTTTTAATAACAAATGTGAAACCTTTCTGTGTCTAACACAGAAATGAATATTATGTTCTTGCTAAGAGTTGGTACATAATAACAACTATTTAAGTATAACTTTTGGGCTGAACCTAAATTGATTACCTATGTCCCTACAGAAACCGCTGCTACTCTAGCTCCGTTTCCCAAACGTAGGTCAATGTCACCTTTTGCTAAATGTCGTACGTTAATAAACCCTTGTAAGTGATTATAAAGGTGAGAACCACAACCGGTATAAAATACCCAAGTCGTGGTACTAGCATAGTTTATGTTGATCATATAAATATTAGAGGAGAAAGAATTTACTAACGTCATACGTCCAGCTTTCTTAGCTTCCAAATATTTCGGGCAATCTCTATTTCTTTTGAACCTCATCTTATACTTAACATTTAAGGTCTACATATCCTTCCTAAAACTCGCACTTATTTGTGCATCATTCTCTTCATAAGAGGATTTAATAACGTTTGTTGCACAAGTAGAAGATTCGGGTGAACGAGTTTCAACAAGTTTTTGCATCATTTTATCTGTTTTAACAGTTTTATGGAGATTCGCCTCTCAATCATAAAAAATGTTGTCTTCCAAAGAAATACTTCCTAAGGTTAAACGTAGCTGTGAATTTTGAGAAAGAGAAGTGGATTGATTATTGTTTGTTGTCATTGCGCGATTTTATACTACAAACGAAAGAAGGAAAGGTTTACATTTATCGCATAAGAATTACTCGGAAAAAAACGATTTTAACGAGTTGATATATTGCATTTATATAATGTTCTCTCACCTAAATTATACTCCCTCCAATCCAATCCAAACTACCCATTTGACTTTTCACGATCTATGAGACGATACTTTGCCACGTTTTTCTTCATTTATATATTATTTTATTATATCGAAATTATAATTTTTCGAAACCTCTTTTTATAACAAAAATAAATATGTCAATTTTACGTATAAATTTTAAAAATTTGATTAAATATAATCGATGTCAAAATTTAACAACGTTGACTTTAAAAGGCGAGTGGGTAGTTCGGATTGGATTGGAGGGAGTATAAATGATCCCGAGATCCGTCTCTAAAAAATTTCGGCCCAGTGACGCCAAACATTTGAGATCTAAATAAATTCGATGAGTCAACTCCTTGACTGATTCTACTCCTAGAACTCTCGGTCGACAGATTTCAAGTAAATCCGTCTCCTATCTCCGGAACACAAGATCGGGCCCGGTGAAGCCAGACATACCAATCTTGCCCTTCCGTCGAGTCTAACCAACTTTTACGTGTAATAACGTTTATTACTCTACTTACCCAACTTAAGAAGGGAACACCACGGAGAGGCCGAACCTACCCCCTAACGAAGGAGGGATTTATAGATGTTACTAATTGGAAGGGCTAATCTTAATATTAAATTATGCGAGAGATCTTGTTAATTTGTTATCAATTTCCTACAAGTGAACTAAGTCGGCAAATTACAGATAACTTTAATTGACAATAGTGGGAAATAAATAATACATGATATAGGAAGGCAGGCATGGTAAACTGAATGAAACATTTAATACATTCAAAAAAGTCCTAGTATGGCCACCTAAAACTAGTTAATCTAATTAACTAAACTATTACAAGTTCGGAAACCAATTCCTTTGTCACTTGCTTCTTCATCGGAACTGCTTCCGATGTGGCACCATCTTCAAGACTACATCCGTCTTCATCGAAACTCCTTTAGATTGGCATCGTCTCAAGAAATCGCCGGTCTTCGGAAAAATTACAAGTACACACACACACACACACACACACACACACACACACACACACACACACACACACACACACACACACACACACACACACACACACACACATATAGGGTCGGGGTCACGTACGAACTAAAGTTCATTACGAACCGTACGAACTAACCCAACCAATAAAAGACATAAAATCTGATCAATTCTTCCTCTCACTCTAATCCAATAAAAGACGCGCATCTTGATTTCTTCGTTTCTCTTACCGACACCATTGTCGCGCCTTCAATCCAACTCCATTCTTGCACCTCTGAATCGTCTCAAATTCAATCAAGGCATGTTTTAATTCATATTTCTATTTCCTATTTCATGAACAAATGCAATTCGAAAACTTAGGGTTTACTTAACAATTTGAACTCGGAACAATTAGGTTTTGCTTATTTTTGATTTGTGATGGTATTTTGTGATTTTGATTGTAGATTGGTTTGTTGATAACTTGATTAACATTATTGTGATCGAAAAATTAGAGTTTTTTTATTGATAAAACCATCTGATTTTGGTAGTAATCTAACAAAAGAACGATTTTTTATTTCAGAATGGTAATAATTGAATCATGTTCTACTTCTTCAGGTATGAATTACTCTTGTATATAACTTTTTAAAAGTTGCCACAAACATTAGTTGAATTATGTCTTCTAAATTGTATTTCAGATGTGAACGACGAAGAAGAAGATTCGGTTATGGCAGAAGTTGTAGGTAAGTACTGCTGCATGTTTTTTGTATCCAACAAGTTAAAGATGTGTATGTATGTAGATGTAAGAATGTGTCTTTAAACCAATGTTTTTTACATTTAATTTGGAGGGGGGAAGGGGATTAATGTATCGCGATACCTTATTTTGTTTTTGCTGCTAATTGAGAGCCAAAATAAGTTGCTTTTAAAAGTTATGTGTATCCAGGTAGTTGAAGATGTGTTTCTGTCAATATGAAAAAATGTATGATTATGAAGATGGAGGGAGTATTACTTAGGTTAGTCAGTGATTTCGATCTCATCTTTGCTTGCCCTTGTCTAAGTGGGGGGATGATCCTTGTAATTGAAGTTAAACTTAGTTTCCGTATTCATCGACTTAGATGTTAAGGCCTTGTTTTGATTCCGGGATTCTGTTTGGTTAGCAAAATAGAAGCGAAAGAGAGGCGAAGGGATTCCGGGATTCTGTTTGATTCCTCTCTTCTTGCTTATGATGTAAACTGAGTTCTTTCCCTTAGGTCAGATATTGATTTTCTGTGCAGACATTGTACAAGTTACTAATGTCCAAGCGTCTTCAAGTAATTCACAAGGAGTTCAGTTACTTGTAACTAATGCACCGCATGAACTTTCTTCGAACAATGTACCAGGTATCATTTTTTTTTTGTTTTTTTTTGTTGTTGTAGCCACCCTAAAAATTGTTTTTGATAATCCAATAGTGGGATTGCCGAGATGCTCAGCAGAATTAAAACCAGCATTGTGGATGAAATTTGCAACTTTGGAAGAAAGCATACATTTTTACGAGGAATATGTCAAGGTTTGTGGGTTTCTTACAAGGCTAGACGCAACAAAATTTCTTGATAGGGTTATTACACACAAGTGGTGTGTGTGTAATAAACAAGGCAAAAGTAATCACAAGGGTACATAAAGGAAGAGGACCCTTACGCGAATTGGTTGTCAGGCTAAAGTTAGTTTTAGAAGAATTCAGACGGGTGAATATGAGATTTATGATTTTATTGAGCTTCACTCACATGCTATGAATACCCCAGCAACTATGATACATCTGAAACCATGTAGGGATTTAAACTTGGTTCACAAAAAAATGATAATGGACAATGCCCATGTAAACCATGGTCCAGTGCAAACATTTAGGATGTTCAAACAGTATATGAAGGGATACAAAAATATGGGTGCTTCTTTAAAGATTTCAAATTTTTTTCAAGGGTTGTTAAGAAATACATCAAAGAATATGATGCCCAGATGTTAATAGAGAACTTAATGCAAAAAAAGGCTATGTCTCCATCTTTCTATTTTGACTTTGATGTGGATGATCAAAGCAAAATAACTAAGCTTTTCTGGGCAGATCCAATATCACTTAAAAATTATGCCCTTTTTGGTGATGTCGTTTTTGTTGATGCCACTTATAACTTCAACCAATATAAAATGCTGTTTGTCCCTTTCACGAGTGTTGATAACCTTAAAGGTTGCATTACTTTTGCAGAGGGTTTGATACAAAACGAAAATGCAGAATCATTTTCGTGGTTGTTTCAAAGTTTTGTAACGGCTATGGGTGATCGCTATCTTATTACTATAATAACTGATCAATGCAGAAGCATCAAAAAAGCTGTTACAGGTGTGTTTGGTGACAAAACATGCCACCGACTGTGTACGTGGCATATAATGAAGAAGTTGCCTGACATGGTTGGTCCATCGATTTCCCAAGACACAACCTTTTTGAAGGAAATAAACTCGGTTGTTTGGGATGTAGAGATCACTTCAGAAAAATTTGAATCGAATTGGAATTCGATAATTTCCTTATATGAGCTTTGTGATAACAAGTGGTTGAAGAAAATGTTTAAGCACCGTGCACTTTGGATTCCCGCTTACATTAGAGACATATATTTGGGCGGGATTTTGCGCACAACATCAAGGTCAGAGTCTAAAAATAGCTTCTTTGGAAACTTCACCAACCCACATGTCACACTCGTCGAGTTTTGGATGCGTTTCCAAACAACAATGGATGCTCAACGCTGGAAATATTCTAAGGTAATGGCTGATGATAAAGAACTGTTATCCAAAATTGACAACCCCTCTCCTTTTAGAAAAGCAAGCTTCTGAATTTTACACAATCGTCATTTTTTATATTTTCCAAGTAGAAGTCCAAGCTGCATGTTATACTTGTGGCCATTTACCATCACCAAACACAACTGGTTCGAATGATCATATTTCAATAATTGATCGTGAGAAAGACAAGGAATACAAAGTTGATTTAAGTGATAATAAGTTTTCTTGTTCTTGTAAGATGTTTGAAAGAATCGGGATACTCTATAGGCAGGTTTTATGGGTGTTAAAGGATAGGGGATTTTATCATATACCTAAAGAGTATTTAGCACTCATATGGAGCAAAACTGCAACCTCCCACCCTCTTTCTAATGTTGTTGGAACATCTGTCCTAGCTGATTGTGTGTCAATCGAAAGACTATTCTACGACCTTACGAATAATCTGAACACCATTCATATCATTTATGTCTAGAGTAAGCCAATATGCCATGCTGACACCAGGTGCACTTGTGTGTATGAGAAACAGTTGAGCCCAATTTCGACATACGAGCGCCATATGTGCTTTATCTTCGTAAAGATCAATTTTAGAGAAGATGTTATGCATAAGATCTTGATTATTTAAAATAGAATGATATGCTTGATAGTGACGATCAGGCACTATAACTTGCTTTAACGGGGAAAAAGAGAAACCCTTAGCTAATTGTTTTTCAGTGACATAATGGTCATGAAATGACACTTGATCTTCATCAAGAAGATTGACAACAGAACCATTGCACCAAGTTGTCATACTTGTCTATAAAACAAGTGAAATACAACTGTTAGTGACACAAAAAAAATATGAAAATGTGTATCTAAGCGATGTCTATCGAGTAACGGACTAAAGTTTATCTAGCCAGCTGAAGGTGTGTATAGCTACCCAGAGATGCGTTTGTAGCTGGCTGAAGTAGTGTATCTAGCAAGTGACAAAAGTGTTTCTAGTTTACTTAAAGTATTTAACTAACTACTGAGGAAAGTGTATATAGCCAGCTGAAGGTGTGTTTCTAGAAGCACAAAAAAGTGTATCTAGCTACCCAAAGACATCGTAGAGGGAATGTGATGAAACCTGGGGAATTAAAGAAAGGTAACGGGGTGTATCTAGCTTGACAAATGAGTGTATCTAACAAGGTAAAGGATTGTATCTAGCTTGACAAAATAAGTTCCGGGTTTCACTACCTAGGTTCCAATCAATCAGATTTTTTGAAATGCTCGAAGTAAAATTGTATCAACAATGCACAACAATAAACTGATCTATATATACGCTTTTGTTTTGTTTCGTTCGTTCAAGGTAAATTACAATGTCAATTTTGCCCAATATTTTCTCACAACATACAGTAATACAAAAAACAAATAGACACCAAAATCAAATGCAAATCGCGCGGTGAGAATCTTAGGAGGAAGAGAGAACATTTGTACCAACTAGTTAGAGATGGTCTAACTTACCCAATAGCTTGTGAAAATGAGAATTTAAAATATATTAGAGTAATTAAAGAGGAAAATTAAATCACAGCTGCAGCTGAACAATGAAACATAGAAAAAATTAAGGTTGCGAAAGGGGAAAAACATACATTAAGGGTCGAAGAAATATATGCCGTCACCGTCGGAGATAAGTGGTATACCCGTCGCCGTCGAAGGTCAGTCGGAGATCCGTCGCCGTCAACATCGTCATTGGTAATGAGAGAGAATGAGAGTGTTAGTTTTAGTGGTACTGAGAGAAGTGTGAGGGGAGTGTCGTGTGAATGTGCAAGAATAAGCAGTTGGTATTTTAGTTCGCACAGTTCGCACCGAACTTTAAGTTCGCACAGGATCCTATTTCTACATATATACACATATATTTATATATACACATATATATATACACACATATATATACACATATATATATATACACATATATATATATACACATATATATATACACATATATATATATACATATATATATATACATATATATATATATACATATACATATATATATATATATATACATATATATATACATAAATATATATATATATATATATATATATATGTATATATGTAGATTCTAGATCCTATGAGAACCATGGAGATAATGAGAACGATGAGAACCTGTAATACTACGGTTTTCTAAGTCTATGTGTACTCTATCGAGTAAGTATGTTTCTACGCAAACCAGTAGCTGACCTGATGGGTAATCGATCGAGTACGTGTGGCACTCGATCGAGTAAGGGGCACTCGATCGAGTAAGTCACTTACTCGATCGAGTAAGTGTGTTTTTATGGGTTATTTGCCGGGTTTTGATAGCAACGTGAGAAGATTATAAAAACATATTTCGTCATTTCTTTTTCACTCTTACCTCATTATAAGTTTCACAAAAGGGAAAAAAAGGTTACGTAGCTCTCCTCTCTCACATTGCTATCAAATCCTAAAGGCTAGAGTCGTCGGATCGTTTAGTTCTTTACGCCGTTGAGACCGTCGCATTGTGGGAGGTGATTTCATTGAAGAACGATTATGCTTAGCTGATTGTGACGATCTTGGTGATTTCTTTCCAGGTAGGGTTTCCCTACTCAGTATTAATTACATAATTTTGTTGATGATTGATAATTGTTGTTGGTTTGTATCGTATTGGAATTGATAATTGGTGATTGTGTTGTATATTGTGATTGGCTGTGATTGTTTGTCTGT
Source organism: Silene latifolia (assembly GCF_048544455.1). Taxonomy (NCBI): domain Eukaryota; kingdom Viridiplantae; phylum Streptophyta; class Magnoliopsida; order Caryophyllales; family Caryophyllaceae; genus Silene; species Silene latifolia. The sequence continues at coordinate 396,496,442 of NC_133538.1, forward strand.
GGTTCTCGAGGTGCGTCCTCGGCTGAGTGGAGTCACTTGCGGGAGTGGCTTCACGGCCTTGATTCGCCGTCTGTGGAACCCGACACAGAAGGGATGTGATTATTAATGAACATGGGTTTATCGCTCGGATGAGATGAGCGGGGCTTAGGTGGGAACGGCTGCGGTCTCCCACTGGCGGCGAGGATTACCTGTTGCGATGGCTAATCTGGCAGGGCTTTGCACTTTAGTGTGTAGTCAGGTGTGTGGTGATGTGATGGAGTTTGGGTTGATTGAATTGGTTGTGGTATTGTCTTATTGCAGCTGTTTATTTTGTGTAATCAGTACCGACCCTGTTTAAATGTTTTAAAAACTGTGGTGATCCATTTGGGGATGGTGAGCAGTTATTGAGCAGGTATGAGATGATGCGCATGGGTTAGCTGAGATGAGTCATCACGTTGCTGTTTTAGAAATTTTTCGCTGTGTCAAACACTCTTTAGTTGTTTAGTAGTTTGACAGTTTTGAGAACCTTTGTGTTTCTTTTACCAGTTTCGGATTTGGTTTGTATCACTTAAACTTTATTATTATTAAAGTACGTTTCGTTATTGTCTATTTGATTATCATTGCTTCGGGTAACCGAGATGGTAGCATTCCCATGCCTTAAGTGGTCCTGGTAAGGCACTTGGAGTATGGAGGTGTTACAAAGTGATATCAGAGCAACGATTTTGGAACCTGTAACTAATGAACTCAATGAACTTAGGGAGGCAAAATAAAATGAACCCGGGTAGGAGTTGTAGGAGCTAATGCAAAGACTTGGATTTGTATGAGTTTAATGGTTGATTATTATTAAAGTACGTTTCGTTATTGTCTATTTGATTACCATTGCCTCGGGTAACCGAGATGGTAGCATTTACATGCCTTAAGTGGTCCTGGTAAGGCACTTGGAGTATGAGGGTGTTATAGAACAACTTAATAACCATTGGATCAAATTTGTGAGATGAACAGTCAAACAATGACTATTTCCTAAACGCGCCCCCCCCAAAACTCTCTAATCTCAGTCATTTTTTATATTCCCTTTCTCACTCGTCTTTCTCTCTATCTCTTCGACAATAATCTTCTCCGATCATCTCCTCCGTTCATCACGGTTCTCCGATTATCTTCTCCGATCATCTCCTCCGTTCATCACGGTTCTCCAATTATCTTCACCGATTATCATATTTACCAACACTTCTCAAATATGCTTCTCAAATTAGGGTTCAAGTCATTCATCACTAGCATTTTCGCGTTTGTTCATACGCCGTCCTTCAAATTAAGGTAATATGTTTCTCAAATTAATGGCGATTCCACTCTAATTTGTTCATACATGTATTTTTTTTCTCGAGATTCATCAATTTCTGTCATGCTATTAACCCTAATTTCTATTAATTTCCCTAATGAAGGTCATTCATTGTTCTTATATGACGAATTATTAGATTTCTAGTCTTATTTTAGATTGCATGTTCGAGTTTTTGTTCTAGGTTTCGAAATTGCAGAATTTAGACGATCTATGGATTGTAAATTATCTATATTGCTAAGATCTGATTAATGATTTCAGATGTAGTTGCTTAATTATTTTGGATGTTAGTTAAAGGTTTAGGTTTTACGGATTATAATTTTTGAGTATTAGTGTAGCATGATAATCAGATTGTGTCACCAATTCGCATTGAATTCATTTTGTAAAACAATTGTACATTGTTCGAGTCTTTGTGCTACAGCATCAGATTGTGTCAAGAGTCAAGACTATGCATTGAACTCATTTGCATATAAATTTTCAGGTTTTATGTGTGAGTATAGTTTACTGAGTTCTACATTTTTGTTCTGATTATACTAGAAAGATCACTAAACTGCATGAAATAAGGTTATATGTGCATAAAATAAGGTTATATGTGCATTAAAAAGTTTTTCAGTTGCATCAGTTGGTTTTATCCTGCTACTAATTATTGTTGGTTAAGGACATTAGTTTTAATTTAAACCCGTTCCGATAATTAGAGAGGGTTTTAGGGTTGGATTGACAAGATGCTTATTCAAATGTCGCTTATTTATTTTGTGTGTTCTAATCGATGTTTCGTTGTTAACTAAGTTGGACCTTGTCTATTTGCTGCTTTTACTGTTTACACTTCGAGTTTAACCAATGCACATTTAGTTGTATACTTACAAATTCTCATTACTTAAAAATTATTCCCTTTATCATTATGCATATACAGAAAAATATGGAAAATTGGTGCAAAGGTTAAGTAGTAAATAATGAGGATGTAGATAGAGAACTCTTCATTAAGGATTACGTCAAAGCAAAAACAAATGCTATGGGTTTGTTTGGTCAACATAAACAAGTTGAGTTCAATGGCAGTTGCAACCCATCCCAATATTATGTTTTAACTGATCCAGATCTGATTTCAAAAATCTTCCACCACCTTGATAGCTGTTCGGATAAGGCAAACATGGTCGATGTTTGTAAACTTTGGGCTAAGTTGTTTCTTTTTTTTTATCCGAATTCACCTCGCTTTCTGTTGGCGTACCTGCAAACTTTATGCGTCACTGATGTCAATGACGTTAGGATAATTATTACGAATGGTAGACTAATTTCCTAAAGATGCAAGTGCTTTATGACGGATAATAAGGCAGCCAAATTTATCCTGCATGTTCACGAACAAAAAAATGTATTGCAGCGCGCCCATCTTAATCCACTCAATGATATTTTTTTGACAAGTAAATGAGATTTTGCGGTATATGCAACCCTACTACATGAAGCGGCGAAAAAAATTGTAGCAGCCTTACTAGTTCGTCGAACTTTCTATCATGCTGAAGTAGTAGATTTGATCTAGGTATAACACAAGTGGCAGTTTGTACAACTTTTTGGCCAATGTACTGTGTGTGTACTTAGGGCTTTGAAATTTAAGGTTTAAACGTTTGAGATTTTGGATAACATAAGTTGTTATGTAATGTTGGTTGACAATTTGGATAAAAGAAGTTATGTAATGTTGTTTTGACATTTTGGATAACATTTAGGTTTTACATTTTTTTGCCAATGTTCTTTTGTTTTCTTGTTTCAATTAGTTTTGATCCAATATTCTTCTTTTAAATTGTAGCTGGGCTACCTAATCTCCCTTACTCTATATTCATCAACTTGTGTTATGTTCTTACCTCTACATTGCAACAGTTCATTGTCTCAAAATGTAACAGAATTGACTGCAAAATGTTCAAATATGTCGTCATTATAAACATGTGACTTGTAGAACAATTTGCGTTTATCTTTTAACTGTCTTAAAATATCAGTTAATTCATTGACAGATACGAGGCGAAAGTCTATTGCAGTCAAGAAGAAAAAACCACCAGTGAAAGAAGGTAGGCCAGTTAAAGATTATTTCTCACCAAAATCAACAATTGCAAGCATGAATGACGTTGAGCAAACTAATTCGAGTAAGAAAAACTACATAATTTTGTCTTCGTTTTTTACTTTGATCCTTTACCCAAAAATAATGGCAGGCTGCAATAGGCTTATCAGTGCATGAAGTCGCCTTGTAGACGCATTGAAAAGCGATATATGTGCATTACAGAATCTAAAACATGCATGAACTTTGTAAAATATTGCTGCCATATCAAAATATGCTAAGTAACAGTAATGTTGCCAGTCTAACCAAACCATAAACCCTCCTTTTTTAAGGTTTAGGGTTTACGATTCAGGATTTTGTATTTGGAATTCAAAGATTAGGGATTAGGGTTTAGGGTTTACGGTTTAGGGTTGTCTATTTCACCCCTGTACCGATAATAAGGGAAAGGCTTTAGGTACCGCGGATCCGCCTAATCCAACCCTAAACCCTTTCCCGTCCCGTTTTAGGATACCCGGGCTCCTAGTTTAAATCCCGTCCCTATAAAGGGTTCACTCTGCCCCTCAAGGGTATCTTTTGGTTTTCTCCCCTTCGAATGACAATTGTAAGGGAAAGGGTTTAGGGTTGGATTAGGCAGATTGGATTAGGCGGATCCCCGGTAGCGGTCTGCCTAATCAAATCCTAAACTCTTTCCCGTCCCATTTTAAGATACCCGGGCCGCTAGTTTAAATCCCGTCCCTAAAAAGGGTTCACTCTGCCCCTCTAGGGTGTCTTTTTGTTTTCTCCCATTCGAATGACAATTGTAAGAGAAAGGGTTTAGGGTTGGATTAGGCGGACCGCTACCACTGTACGCCTAATCCAACCCTAAACACTTTCCCGTCCCGTTTTAGGATACCCGGGCCCCTAGTTTAAATCCCGTCCCTAAAAAGGGTTCACTCTGCCCCTCTAGGATGTCTTTTGGTTTTCTCCCGTTCGAATGACAATTGTAAGGGAAATGGTGTAGGGTTGGAGTAGGCAGACCCGCGGTAGCGGGTCCGCCTAATCTAACCCTAAAACCTTTCCCCTCCCATTTTAGGATATATGGGCCCATAGGTTTACTCCCGTTCCCAAAAAGGGTTCACTCTGCTCCTCTAGGGTGTCTTTTGGTTTTATCCCATTCGAATGACAATTGTAAGGGAAAGGGTGTAGGGTTTGATTATGCGGATCCGCGGTAGCGGTCCGCCTAATCCAACCCTAAACCCTTTCTCGTCCCATTTTACGATACCCGGGCCCATAGTTTAAATCCCGTCCTTAAAAAGGGTTCAATCTGCCCCTCTAGAGTGTCTTTTAGATTTCCCCCGCTCGAATGACAATTGACTGCGGTCCGCCAAATTTAACCCTAAACCGTTTCCCGTCCCGTTTTTTTATACCCGGGCCCCTAGTTTAAATTCCGTCCCCAAAAAGGGTTCACTCTGCCCCTCAAGGTTGTCTTTTGGTTTTCTCCCGTTCGAATGACAATTGTAAGGGAAAGGATTTAGGGCTGGATTAGGCGTACCCGCGGTAGTGGTCCGCCTCGCCTAATCTAGCCCTAAACTCTTTCCCGTCCCGTTTTGGAATATCGGGCCCCTAGTTTTAATCCCGTCCCTAAAAAGGGTTCACTCTGCCCCTCTAAGGTGTCTTTTGGTTTTACTCCCGTTCGAATGACAATAGTAAGGGAAAGGGTTTAGGGTCGGATTAGGCGGATCCGCGGACGCGGATTCGCCTAGTCCAACCCTAAATCCTTTTCCGTCCCGTTTTTGGATACCCGGGCCCCTAGTTTGTTCCAATAATCTATGCATGAAGTAGCCTTGTAGACTTATGCATGAAGTAGCCTTGTAGATGCATCAAAAAACAATCTATGTGCATTAACCAAGCCTGTATGTGCATGAAATAAACTGCCTTTATGATGCTAATAACTGTTGGGTTTGGGGTGCAATAGACTTATGAATGCTCAAGTAGCCTTGTAGATGCATAAAAAAATAATCTTAGTACATTAACCAAGCCTGTATATGCATGAAATAAGCTGCCTTTGTGATGCTAATAACTATTGGGTTTGGGGTGCAATAGACTTATGAATGCATGGAGTAGACTTATAGTTGCATAAAAAAACAATCTATGTGCATTAAAAAATTCTGTATATGCATGATATAAGTTGAACTGCCTTTCTGAGTCTAATTAGTTTGACGGATGATCCTCACAATCAAAGTACTACAATAGAATCAGAACAAATTCCTACGCGTCAACTGAGTCCTCGTCTCCTACCCAAGGTTCACGAGGAAGTGCCACCAGATTTGTTTTCTAGCAACAACAAAAGGAAGGCTAGTGAAACAAGTGAAGGGCCAAACCTAACTAAAAAAAAAAAAAGAAATCGTACTGACAAGTATAAGCCCCTCATAACTCAGATGAGTCCTTCATTGATCACTAGTTTGATCAAGTTGAACCCATCTGAGAAGCAAATTTATGTCATCCAAAACATGGGGTTCAGAGGTTTTTTCCAGCTTCAGTCAGAAGAAATCAATGGCTATTTGGCCAGATGGATCGTGGAGTCGTTTAATCCATTCGACTGTTCATTGATGAACAGCAATTTGGTTATCACGGATGAAGATGTCCATGTTGCAACTGGACTTCCTATGGGACCGATTGACATTCTTCAAGTTGGAATGTACTCTAAAGAAAAGGAGTACACAGAGGCTATTAAGAGATTTAAGGACCAATTTACGACCTCTGTTATTACCAAAAGGGTTCGATTAGAAATGATGATGGAGCAGCGGGATGGTGGAGACGATTTCAAGAGGAATTTCCTCATCTATATCATCAATGTTCTTTTGATGGGGGTAGTTGGTGATCATCCCAGCCCTCGGATATTAAGCTGTCTTTCTAACCTATCAGATGTACCTCAAATGAATTGGTGCAAATTTGCACGGCCCCATATGATAGAGAACGTCATTTCGTGGAAGAAGGCTGTGGCTAAATCCCCTAAAACTTATTTTAAGGGACCGATTCTTATTTTTCAAATTATCTACTTGGATAGAGTTGTTTTTGTGATGAGAATGGTGCCTCTATCATTTCCCTTGTTAGCCAATTGGACTGATAAGAAGATTAGAGAAAGTGTTAAGTTGGAGAAACATAAGGGCGACGGCTTTGGAAAAGGGTCTGTTGAACCCAGATTTGCTTATGTTGCACCTGCACCTGAACCTCAACCTGAACCTTAACGTCAACCTCAACCTCAACCTCAACCTGAACCTGAACCTGAACCTCAACCTGAACTTGAACCTGAACCGGTTATGTTAAGAAAGAATGCATCAAGTTTTTGGCTGGACAGCCATTCGACTTGCAGACATTTATGGTGAGTTTAGCAAAGGAGTTAGAAATGCTAAGTGTAAGGTTCCTAATTTCCCGGCTGTCACCCAAATGTCAAATTTGGCAGATTCTTTATTTGAAGGATTTTCCCTTTCACAGTAGAGTAGAGAAGAAGGTGAAAGGGAAGGTGCTGAATGTGAAAGGGAAGGTGCTACGGAATGTGCTGATGACTCTTTGCGTGTTCATGAAAGTTTTGATCAAGTGGAGCAAGAGGAGATGATGGAGGAGGATACAGTGGAGGAGGACAAGGAGAAAGATCAGCATGAAATGAAGGAGACAAAGGAGTCGATAACGATAGTGGAGGAGGAGTTGAAGAAGGATGAGGGTAAAGTAGAGGAGGAAGTGAAGAAGGATGAGGTTTACACGAGTTGTTTAGATGATGCATTTCTAGGCAATCCCACTGTTGTGTCTGAATTAGAAGGACTCCTTAATGATGCATACACTGATTTTGGCAAGGCGTTTCATTCACATCATGATAATTTATTGAAGGAAAAAATGGAAAAGGAAAAGAGGGAAAAGGAGCTTGTGGAAGGACCATCTTTCAGCCTTTTTAGTGGTGATGATGCACCATATACCTCTCAAGAGTTCCTTGATTCGAGGTTGCAGGCTGGTTTAAGTGTTCCTTATGCAAGCACATCAACTACGCCGTCTATTCCAGTAGTTTGTCCTTTATCACCAATATCGCCAATTCTGATCTCGTCCCAACCATCGCCTGTAGTTATCTCCTCTCAAGTATCGTTGAATGAATCGCCAATTGCGCCCTCTTCTCCCCTTGTAGAAGTGACTGCACCCTCAGATTATGCCATTGAGACTCGGCAAGCTAAGTTAAGGGTGGCTATTAAGAGGCATCTTAACTTAACTGCTGAGACTCTGCAAACTAAGAGGGTGCTCCCTAAGAGGTGTGTTGAGGTAGCGGATGTTTACCGGTCCCCTTTCTTTATAAGAAACGTGGACCTGGTTCGTGAGTTGAGTCAGTTGGAAAGAGTGGTTGGAGACTATGCATTTTCCTGTGACTTAGATGAGGAGTACGTATTACTCTCCTATATTTTTTATCTTATTCAGCAATTATGTATTATATTTTATTTATATAACGCTAAGGTTTCATGTTTTATTACTGTATACGGAGGTTTTGTTTAGCCGTGCGGGCAAGACTCTCACACGAAGTCATATGAATAGTTTTCTACTTGATGGTTGAGTTCATAGAGATGTTATTTATCTGTGGTGTGATTATTTGAATGAGCAAAACAAATTCAGAGATCGTAAATCCCTTTCCCATCTATTTTTGACAATTACAACTGACGTAAGTTTTCCATTTTAATTTTATTCTCTAATTGTATGTTCATCAAATAGGTTTTTGGTCAGTTATTTAGGATACCCTTCCCCTGTCGTTTGTGCCAATAATAAGGGTAAGCGTTTGGGCTGCAATAGACTTATGAATGCATGAAGTAGCCTTGTATATGCATGAAACACCAATCTAGGGGCATTAAACAACATTGTACATGCATGAAATAAGTGTGCAGTTATTAAACAGGTTTTTATTCTCTAATACAGGTCACCTAATTTAATGAACAGATTACCTCATTGGATCACAACTTTGCAGACGTGAATTTGGTAAGTCCTTCAAGATTTTTACATTACCATGACTGTTCTCTACTAACCGTCTTTCTTTTCATTTTCGTCTTTTTTTTCCTTGTCGTCTTTGTTTTCATTGTCGTACAGGTTTTTTTTCCTTGCCACTTCTTTTCTGTTTCTATGTTGATAATAACTTGTTAGAAGTCATGAACTTGATGGATCCGCCAACTGACCATTCATGCCATGTTAAATATGTGGTATGTCTTCAGATCTTTTGGCAATAAAGTGGCTTATTTTCGTCTATTTTTTGTGAGAGCTTATTTATTTGGCATTGTCTTTCCTTTATCAGAAGAACTTGTTGACTACACTTTCAAGTAAGATCCCAAAGCTGCAGTCTGCATGGCTTTTGATACCTAAATTGTATATTCCGCAACCTGAAATCTTTCTTCAGCGTGATACTGGAATCTACATGATGCGTCATATGGAGATGTACAGCGGGGTTAAGACACGCTTTGGTTCAAAGGTGGGGCTAAAGGAAGTAAGTCTCTATTATTTAAGTCTACTTTTTATCAAGTGTTTCTGAAAAGATGCATGAATTAGCTCTGTAGTTTCATGAAATAGCCTTGTATGTGCATTAAATATGAAGGCTCTGATGTTGTTTTTACTTTTTTTTGTTATTGTTCAGAGAGTTGATGTTAAACGTTACATTGTGAGGGTTTGCAATACAATTCTGACTTGGGAAAACAACTCTTTGAATGTTCAAGTAACGTCTGCAACAAAGGCTTACAAGAATGGCGATCTGATTCGGTAATCAGAAATCCTAAGGAGCTTTGTCTTCGCTTTCACTTTTTCCTTTTTTTCCTTTTTTCCCCAGTAATCAAGGAGCTTTGTTTTTCCCTTTTCCCTAGTAATCCAGTGCCACAAGATTACTATATAGATGCACATTTGATCAATTTTATTAGGAAAAATCGGGCAAATAAAGAGTTAGTTATAACTGACCATAAAGCATTTTTAAAGGTTCAGTTTTTGTCTATTCTTTGTTGTTCTATGTTTTCTAATTACAATATGTGCATTATACAGCGATGTTGTTGTAGAAACGGACTGGTTGGAAGTAACCCAAGATGCATTGCAGACCTTGCTGCCAAAAACTTGGTTGATGGATATGGTTATTGATGCTGTTGGTATTCGTACGACACTGGGAAACCCAAGTGTTGTGTATCTTCAGACAATAATAAAGGTTTTCATATTCCTTATTGAGTCCTTATGCTTGTTTTTGTTTTTTTGAAATTACCAAGAATTATAACAAATGTTCTCAATTTTCAGGAAATTGTCGGTAAAAACGGGTTTCGAAGTCAATACATCAAACATGACTACTTGCCCCTAAATCTAAACATAATCAAACTGGTAAACAAACATTCTCTAACTTATTTCAGTCCCCTAAATCATTGTATGATGTTCCATGCACCTTTTTTCAATGAATCAATTACATTTTTGAATGTTTGTAATATTTCAGGCTTTCTTTCTTTATTGTGTGGACAAATCACATTGGATTGCTTATGTTGTTGACTTCAGGAAAAGGACGAACTTCATACTCGACTCCAACTTGCCCAGGCGCCCTGATGTCAGACGTAAATTTTTTGTTGATCAGGTATGATTTATTACTTTTTTTGCAATCTGGACTGTGCATATTTTCAGTGAATTTTTTATTTTTTTTTGCACAAAAACATGTTGACCCTGACTTATTATGGCGTCTCGCCATGACTTGGGTCCAGCATAGCGAGTCCAGTCGCGACTTGCTCTTGGTAGACACCATAATAAGTGGTGCCTCGTACTCGTCATATGATATACGGAAGGCTGCTCAACGGTTTTTGACTGCCTAAAATGCACTGTCGAATAAAAATACTGTTGGTGATCTTTATGTGCATGAAATAACCTTAAATGTGCATGAAATACCCTTATACCACAATCATAATCACTCACTTTCTTGTTTTTGTATAGCTACTGCCTGCTTTGGAGATCATCGCAAGAGACTCTCCGAGATACATAAGGTTGTTGGAGATACAAAATTTTCAGTGGGAGGTTGTGAATGTGCCTCTACAAAGTAACGGGTACAATACATGCTTAAATTATATACGACTCATTTTAATATGTTTGATGGAAACATAACATATTAAATTTTCAAACAAATTTCATTCTTTTATAAGGTATGCTTGTGGAGTTTATTTGTTGAAGTGGCTAGAAAACTTGTGTGATCAAGCATCATGGACCGATAAGAGTCGTTACGAGGTAACGACGTCTAAACTAAGTTATATTGGTTCAACATTATTCAACATATTTTATTCCAAGACTTTCAATATTTGTCGTCAAATCAAATTTATATGCAGGATTTGAATGAATATGCTGAGAGTATGATTGCACAACTTATCAAATGAGAGGAAAACAAAAGAAAGGTAAATATCAAGAACTTTCGAATGCCTCATTTTAATATTGTTTTCATTAGATTCTGTCTCGGAGTGACTTTTACGTAACAATATTTCCCCTCCTTTTTTTTAGAATTATCAAACACTTGAGTCGAGTGATTAGTAAAGGGAGTGGCAGAGAACCTAATTTAACTTTCGAAACACTCAGCCTTGCATTTGTTTCCCATTTTTTTGATCTGATTCCTTGATTTGAGTAGATTCTGGAATATTAGATTCTGAGTACATATTAGATTCTGGAATATGTAATACACCAAGTCTTGAGTACATATGATATTTTGGAATATGTAAGTCATGTAAGACATAAAGTCGTGTTTCAGGCCTAATTCTAAGTACATATTAGATTATGGAAAAAACGTGTCATGAGGCAACGAATAACGAGTGACCATTTTCAAAATTGGACAACGAAAAGGTTGTGCGAAAAACTCTCTAACATCATACATTCATTTAAAAACGTTTTATGTGCATGAAATAACAATGTGAATGCATGAAATATGTAAGTCATGGCTCCATGGTAATCTTAAAGTAATCTTACTTAGGTGAACTTTTAAAATGTTGCATTTCAATTTAGAATTTGGAATTTTAGCTTCAACGGTTGGGCATATTAGATTCTGAGTACATATTAGCTTCGGCGGTTGGTCATGTAGTAGCAACGAAGGATGTAGTGGTGGATCACATTTCTCGGATTTCTTAATACTTGTCTTATACATGCATTAGAAAACGTTCTACATGCATTAGAAAACGTTCTATGTGCATGAAATAACCACGTCCATGCATGAAATAACCATATACTAAATATGACTAACATGACTCAATAAACTTAACTCAGGACTCAAAAGTGAGCCAAAAATTACCAGACTATTATGCTGATAGGATGGCCCCACATCAATTAATCACATCTAAGTGTTGGGCTATTCTCATTTTTAATCACATGAAGCTATATATTATTTGTTTATGTTGGGTCAACAATTCTCATTTTATCAGACTTGTCATACACGATGATTCATTTAGCTATTCTCATTTTAGTGTTGGTCTATTCTCATTTTATGTTTTTAATTACCAAATCTCGTGAAAGAGTGATTAAATTAATCGCCTTCCGGTTTTTTAATACTCGACTAATATGTGCACGAAATAACGATGTGTGTGCACGAAATAACGTTGTATGTGCATGAAATACCGTTGTATGTGCATGAAATAATGGTACCAGGATAACTCGCGCTTTATATCCTCTAAATCAGAATAACAATTTTGTCTTCCTTGCTGAGCTCATCAATTCAAAAATTAGACAATACTAGTCCAAAAATCCTGAAAAATAACTTTAAGCAAGTGTTACATTCATCTTAATCCAGAAAACAAGTCAAAACTCTATCAAATAAAAAGTCAAAAATCTATCAAATTCTTCAATAATGCTATTGTCAAATGCTTCAAATATGCTTCTTAGATGATAATTCTTCAAAAATACTCCAAAAATGTCCAAGAATTCTTCAACAGTCCACTGCAATGCTGCATAAGTCCAAACAGTGTCACATAAAACAAATAACGTAGCATTCAGATTACTTTCTTAAGTTGTCAGAAATCGAATACCTCAGTTTTTGGTTCTGATCTGCTTCGCATCATAAGTCCAAGCAATTCCCCGCCTCACACTTTAATCCTCATAGATAAGAAACCAAATGTTAGGCTAAAAATTAGAGGGAAAACATACGGTAATAATAGAAATTACGCTAATAGGAGAAAACTTACTCTACTAATCGTCGGTGATCTTGTCACAACTCCTACTATCGTGGTTGGCCATCTCCCCACAAGCCTTACATCTTCTTAGTGGTTTCTTGCTGACTTCCCCAGCCTTTTCTCGTTGCGAGATCAGTCTTTTCCCCGAGCCTTTGTTTTTGCATTGTCTTGGAGGCAAAACTTTAATTTCACTTGGGACACTTGTGTTGGAGTTAGTGTCCTCCACAATAGTGCGTTTACATAATAAATCTCATTAAAGGAATATCATCAGATATTTAATTATTTGATCCTCGTCAGTTGATTAACGTAAACAGATAACGGTTGGCTGACTAGAGTTTGACGTTATTGTCGTGAGACGACGGTGATCAACTGACCCCTTTCGGTCACACCTAAAGGAACGAACCCCAATTGACAACTAATTAATTGTATGAGATACAATTTATTTAGACCCTTGATTTATAGACTAAAAGGTTAGTCGATTATTTTTAGAGAGATCTTGAGTAGCGAACTCGAGGAGCGGCAGTTATTATTTAATTACGCGATAATTAAATAATAAATTTTATGAGACGGGTTTTAGTTAATTAATTGTTAATTCACTAAAATTGTACTAATTGATTAATGTGATTAATATTAGTACGTAAATAATATGTGTAGTGGTACACGTATATTTACGGAGTGATTTGGACGAATTAATTATGGAAGTATTTAAACATGAAACGATGTTTAAAATAAAATTACACGTATTTGTGAGACAAATATAAGAACCAACATGGACCCGTAAATGGGCAAGTGGACCGTGTAAAATAGAGTTGTGGATGATTAGGAACATAATCATTTCACCTAACTTTATATTCTTCCATAAGTTATCTTATAATGATTTTGCATGTGATGTAAGATTGATAAAAATAAGAAATTCACTCCTACACACTACCACACTCCACCCGCCACTTTCCCCTCCTATATACTCCATCTTATGTTCATTTCTACACTACTTCACTTATGTGTTTTGTATGTGAACAAAATCTATCATCTCTCTAAAATTATTATTCATCCCTTACTAAGTTTTTAGTAAACTAAAATAAATAATTACTAAGAGTGTTAGTATTATTTACATATTATCAAGGGAATAATTCTAATAAGTTACTAGTAAATACTTGTTAGAATAATTGGGTTGAATTCTTGGGTGCATATTGTTAGGAGATCTTCTCTTTGAAGATTTGTTAGGAGGATCATCCTTTTATTATAAGCTCAAAAACAATCAAGGTAGGAGATCTTGATTGTGCCCATATTACCATAAAAATCTATGTAAGGAAATTGTTTTTCCTTTACTTTCATTTTTATGCTTTTATATTTGCATGCATGTTACATAGATCACTAAAATTATAAATTATGTGATAATTTAATTTATATTAGAGAGCCTAATATGGATCTATGATCTTTCAAGTGGTATCAGAGCTTAGGCTTGTAATTTGTATGTTGATTTTAAGCATATTAATGAATTATGAGATAATTTATAAAAACTCAAAATTTGTGTTAGAAGAGGTTTTAGCACGAAATTTTTGGGACATGCATACCTACTGATCTTAAAAGATTTGTGGTTAAGTTTGGTGATTTATGAAGTTATTTTGCTATTTTTAATGATTTTTCGTAGAAAACCGAGTCAAAATGCCGTATTTTAGTTAAAAATTGACTAAAAATAGTTAAAAATTGATTCGGTCCATGGACTTTTTATGGTATTTCATGAATGTTTTGTACTAATTGTATGCAAAAGGTCGAAGGATGGTTCGAATTTTTTGCATGTTTATTGATTTTATGAGATAAAAGTTGATAAAAGTGAAATAAATTAATCATAATTTTGAAACAATTGATTTTGCCCATGATAAATTTATATACATTTAAAAATATTATTTAAATGTTAAAAGTGAATTTTGAAATGTGTTTTCACCTTGTTTTGATGTTTATTGGTTTTAGTGGTTAAAAACCGATAAATATCGATCTTTTTTTTCATAAATTTTATCCGGATTTTTGGGGCAATGTTTCTGACATTTTGGTGTTCTAGGGAGTGTTCCAAAATATTCAAAATTTTTGTTTCAGCTTTTTGGGTAATTTTTCAATTATTTTGGATTTTTACTTAAATATTATGATTTTACCGATTAAATTAGCAAAATATCACCAAATCAAACTAATTATTCATCATAAAATTAGTGAGGACTAATTTTAAGGTTTAAAACAGTTTGGACAATTATTTTGGACTTAAATGATATTTAAGAGTTGATTATTGATTTTTACATGTTATAAATCGATTAAATCCACAAAAACCGAGATGGATACCAACGATTGATAGATAGGGCGATTTTGGCATCATTTTACAGCATTTTAAGCATATTTATTTATTTTAATGAATGATTGTCATTTATTTAAAGTATTTATCTTGTTGTACCTAGTATGGCCTAGTTTATTTTAATCGTTATTACCCGAAATGAATGGGAATATCAATTTGTTTGTAATTAAATACGATCTCGTATTGTCGGTTTATAATTAATTAATAGTTTTATTTATTTTATTAATTAATGTATAATATGAATAGCTATGTAATTCAATTGTAATAGTTATTCTTACCGGCGTTTCCAAAAGACTGATTACATCGAGACGGAGTCTATCTTTGGAAGGTGCTCCAAATCCCACAAGAAGGAGCCACTTATGGAATGAAGAGGCAAGGGACCAAGGAGTTGGTTTCCGAAATGTAATAGACTAGTTTTTATTAACTAGGTGGCCATACTAGGATTTATTCATATGCTTACTTGTTTGTTTGTTTTTATTTTCGCGCATGCCAAAATCGCCATTCACATGCATTTTATCTTCGCGATTGTCAATTCACGTCATTTACATTCACCGACTTAGTTCACTTATAGGGAATTTATGACTAAATTGACAAGATCTCTCACATAACTAAAATTGAGATTAGCCTTACCAATTAGTAACACCTATGAATCTCTTGTTCATTAGAGCCACGCTCGCCCAAGCGGGGTGTTCTCTTTTTACCTTGAGTAAGTAGGGTGGTAAGCGGTTATCACACGCCAAAATTGGTTGGACTCAACGGGATATTAGACGGTCTTGTGTTCCGGGGCTAGTAGATGGATTTAAGGAAATTCGTCGACCAAGAGTTCTAGAGGTAGAATTAGTCAACGTGACTTATCGAATTTACACAATTATGGGATGTTTCGCCCAAGCGATGCTCATTTTTGTTTAATATTTGGGTCTTGGAATCATTTATATAATTTAGTGGGAGATCATTATATAAATGTTAAAACTTGTTAAAGATGTTTCACAAGTAAAATTAAAACATTGAATGTTAATTTTTTCTATTTTTCGTTCATTCTCATAAATGTATGACATCGCGCACTTCATCCTCCTTTCTCTATTTATTGTTATATTTGTTTCATTCTTTCATAGAAAGCGGTTTCTTTGGAGGAATTAATGTAACACCCGCGAATTTTTCATTTTGACATTTAAAATTTATTTAACCATTTAATTACTTTATTTTATATTTTTGAATTATTTAATTTAATTGGATTTATTTTTAAACAAGATTTTTATAAAAGTAATATTTAAAGCTTAATTTATATAAAAATACGTGTTTTAGTCGGATAGTAATAATAATAATAATAGCAATAATAATAATAAAGTTCCGTCTTAAATTATAGTGGGTTTAAGACGAACCTCCGTCTAGCAAAGAACCGTCACATGCTCACATGTGAGACTAAACTTATCTACTCTCGACCTATCCCGGGTCGACAACACGCCCCTCAATTTTGGCACCCAACTAATATAATAATAATATTTTACACTCTCCTGACCAATCCTAACCCACCAACACCCTTTTATTTCTAAAACCCCTGTGAAGCAGCCAAAAACGGCACCTACAACAACAACATTACAGCAGCTAAACAAATCTCAAAACAAGCTCAAAAACCCATCAATGGCGACCGAAAAATCTTAGATTTCTAGCTCATTTTTCGACCAAACTCAATAATTCTTGCACCATTCTTCTCCTTATCTCTTCCTTCATCTTTTAAGGTAAGAAAGGCATAGCCTTGTGGAGTTCCCGTCTTGACCCGTCTCATAAATGTGACGTTTTTAAACTAACTCGGCTCTTATTACGGTTTCTAGGTGAAGACTTTGAGGACCCAGAAGGAAACTCGTTCATAATAGACCATTCTCTCGAAGATTGAAGAAAGTTAAGGTAACGGTGATAGGTTACTCGACAAAATGTCGGGAACTCACCCTTCCTACTCGGTTTTGCCTTATTTTACCATAAAAGTTTAAGTCTTTATGTGTTCTTCATGTATGCGGTTGATTTTGGAGCATGTGCAGTCGTTTTCATGGTTGTTGGGTGCTTCCCTATGGCTTAGTTCTCTGTATACAGCCGGTTAAGATTTCCGAGCGTGGTGCTACTTGTCTTCCCTTCTTGTTTGTGCGTGTTTTGTTGCTGGAAATTCTGGATTGTTGTTCTTCCTTCCTGCTGGGTTTATGTACACGGAATTTGAGGGTGTTCACCCATGTCTTATTATGTTCATCCCTGTCCCAATCCCATT
Organism: Silene latifolia; assembly: GCF_048544455.1. NCBI lineage: Eukaryota > Viridiplantae > Streptophyta > Magnoliopsida > Caryophyllales > Caryophyllaceae > Silene > Silene latifolia. Next base: position 396,513,533 of record NC_133538.1, read on the forward strand.
TTAATTCCGTCTGAAAATGGAGTCGAAATAAGAGCACCCAAATTGCAGTTTTTAAGCCGTTACTATGTGGGTTGTGAACTCTATTTTGAGACGGATTAAACGGTCTCTCGAATTTGTTTTTCTTGCCTTACCTTCTTGCTAAAGTCGTCCCATGTATACGTGTTGTTTCTCTGCCTTGAAAATTTCGAGGTTCGAACTGTCAAAGCCCAGCTCTATGCCGTCCTCTGGACTGTTTGTGCAGGTACGGGGGTGGAGAAATGAATGAACTGTGCTCACTTCATTTTGCTCACCTAAATTTTCGTCCCCTGCTTGTTCCATTTTCTTTTTGTGAATATTAATGTTGGGCTCACCAACATTTAATCCTTGGGCTCCCACTAAGATTAATTTTTGGACTCACTTCTTTAGTTTTTTTTGGACTCAAATTCTTGATGTTTGTGGGCTCACCACCATTTAATTTGTTGGGCTCATTTTGTCACTTGTATGGGATTTGTTTGCTTTTCGTATCGTGTCTATATAAAATGCAATTCGTTAAATTCGCTTATTTAAATATTTACCTTTTTGGGTTTATACTTATAAGATACCACTATTTAATTATTTAAATTACCGTCTCAAATATGCCCATGTACCCGTCTTGTTATTTGGTAGTGGCAAGTTGGGCTTGTTCTATAATACATGTTATTGGGCCATATAGGTGTGGTATGGCATTTTAATGGGGCTAGTCATGGCTATAAAATGGTTGGCGCTAAATTAGTTTATTTGAAATAATTAAATATCCGTCTCGTATTTTATATAACGTAAATCGCTAATATCGTCTTTCACATGTTTAGTTGTTGGGCTCATTTGATTGTGCTAAATGGACTTTTTATGCCTTATTAGTTGGACTAGTCATGTTTTATGAGTTGGATTTGTTAGATTTCATCAATTGGGCTCGAAATGTTCACTTGTTTGGGCTTAGGATGGTTCACATATTGGGCTCATGAATGAGCCATATGAGCTTAGTCACATTTTATTCCGTAATTTCATATAACGTAATTCATTCATTATCATTTATTATATTTTATTTAACCGGCGTGTTAAATTAGAAAATGGAATATCTGTTAATATAAGACAAGTATGAGCTATCTTTATCAAATAGTTATTTGTGAAGAGTCATATTCTGGATAAGGCCGTGTATTGTTCTATTGTGAGAGTCTTGGTCCTATCGGATACTGGGGGTGAGCAATAAGCCCTCTAGTTGCGATATGATCGTCGGGATTGATGTTCCCATCCGTACTCATGGTGAGATGCAAGCCATGAGTATGAATGTGACATTTAAGTTCCCGTGTCATATGATGTTTGCATGATCATTCTTACTCGTATTGTGACTCAAGTGTGACGTTTTACATTGTGTGACTACTTGACATTCCTTATTTACCCCTTTCGGACCTTTGGTTACAAGTGTGTGCCATGTTTCCGGATTGGGTTATCTTTCCTTTTTCGGACCTTTGGTTACGAGTGTGTGCCATGTTTCCGGATTGGGTTATCTTTCCTCTTTCGGACCTTTGGTTACGGGTGTGTGACATGTTTCCGAATTAGGATATCCTTCCGCCTTTCTTCGGACCTTTGGTTACGGGTGTGTGCCATGTTTCCGATTAGAGGTTACTCAACCTTTGGTTACGAGTGTGTGCCATGTTTCGAGTCTTGGATACGATTGGTATATCGTTTGTCGAATCGGGTGACGTCCATCCCGAGAGTCTGGATCCAGGTTTAGACTAGGACCGTATTATGATCGTCGTCCTACCAAGAGGTTGGAGTCTAGATGGTTTGTTTTGTGAGTTCATACTAGGTATATGTCTTACACTTGATGAGTCGGTCAATATGTGTTGGTTGACTTGGTTGTTCTACACCCTCGATTGTATATTCATTCTAACCTACCATGCCTATTCCATTAAGAAAGTAATATGCCTATCTCATCTTGATTATTCATTATATCTCCTTGTTCTTTATTGTTCATATATGATGCATGATTAATATGTTTAATTAAGTGTTTGTTACTTGCATTTCGACATATTGTGGCTGGGAGAACCTTGAGTTACTCCCCACTGACTGTGGCGTTCATGTTTACATGAATGACAGGTTGTGAAGATGCTTATATGGGGTTTGACGTGTGAGCTAGCGAGTACCCCGGACTTTTAGATTTCTTATTCACCGCTTAGACTCACCTATTTCTTTATGTCATTCGAGGGATATATTTTCCCCACTTTTGACCGTTTTATTTGTATGGACCCTTGTTTTTATTTCCGTTTTTTCTTCTGTCGAATGTTAGTGACTCCCGCATGCTAAACTCTATCTTCTAAATAAAAGTTTTAAAAACTTCACATTTTTCGCATATATTCAGTAGTTTACTTTCCGCTTTATCGCGGGGTGTCACAATTAATGATTGGTAACATGATTTACCAATTCACCTACATAAGCTTACAACGATTTTTGCGGTTATTATACAACTTAATTAACGTCCATACATGTTAAAAAGGGGTTTCATGTTGCAAACTCATATTACTAGTTTAAAAGGAAGTCACATTTTATCAAGAGAGTCTTGATTTCGGAAGTGACACCTCCGTCATGATGATGACATATTAGTCTTAATTACTCAAGCGTAATTCAAAAGTTTGCGAAAAGAGTTTTCAAAAACACTTATAATACTCCAATATGATACCGTCAAATGGCTCACTTCGAGAAAAGCCAAATCGATTGTTTATGCGCTAAAGAGTTTAGGCATATGATAACAATTGAACGGTTAGGTAGTCCAATTTCGCAAGAAGTTAAGATTTTGCCACATGTTACACTCACTTTATAGTAATTCACTCTTACTAAGTGTATAAAATATCATGAATGACATGAAGAGAGATCTTCATGAGATTCATTTTTGCTTGATTGAAGCAAAGATGAATGTGAAAGTGAGTGGGAGTTAAGAAGTATCAACCCTAGATGTATGCGATAGAACAAAGTTGAAAGAGACATCTACTCAATGGATAGGCTAGTTCCACTATCTTGGTATGAGATACCAAGTACGGGTCATTTCTTTGTAAAGAAGTTTACATGAATTAATAAAACGTAAGAGGTCTAGCATAGGACATTTTTGTATCGAAGTGGTGCTAGAGTAGCAATGATTTCGATAAGGACAAATGTACCTAAATTTGGTTTTAAGAGAATGTAATTATCTATGTTTATACATAGAAGGCATCACTCATGTGATTTAAAACAAAATATTGTACCTACTCCTATGATAACTTGGTGGTTGGTTTAGACCACTTAAGTTAGAGGAATTTTACATTCCTCACGAAAACTAAATGTTATACTATCTTGTAGATTTTAAAGTCTCTAATCTGGTGAACCCAATTGATCAAACCTCAAGTAAATTCGTTTCAAACGAGTAAACGAAAAGCACATTGAACAACCATTTGATTGTGAGTCTTATGGTATGTGTGCATGTATTATGTGTTTTCTTTTGCAGAAAAGAAACACAATAGTGAGGTGATTGACCATATACATACGGATGCTCAAGGCCGATAGTTGGTTATATATATATATGTATATATATATATATATATATATATATATATATATATATATATATATATATATATATATATATGTATATATATATATATATGTATATATATATATATGTATATATATATGTATATATATATATATATATATATATATATATGTATATATATATATATATATATATATATATGTATATATATATATATATGTATATATATATGTATATATATATATATATATATATATATATATATATATATATATATATATATATATATATATATAGTTACTTCGTTACTTTTACCGTAATGTTAATTAGATATGAAAGCCTCATATCTATTTAATAAGACATAAAAGTGATTTTTGAAACATGGAATATTTTCAAAATGAAGTAGTAAACCAAAAGCACGTCAAGATCAAGATGTTGATCGGAAGTTTCAAAGTAATGACTTTGAAGATCAAATGGGTAATATCAAGTAATGACCTTGATAATCACTAAGAAGATTGTGAACCAGTTCACATAATACCTTCTCCTTGGGACACCATAGAGTATGGTGTGGTCAAGTATATAAACCGAACTTTATGAGATATAGTTTGAGGTTTTTTCGCAATTTTTGTAAGCTATTTTCTCACTAAAAGTTTAAAACCCGACTATAATAGCCTAAATGACTCCATATGAGATATGGATAGGGAGAGTCCCTAACTTGTCTTATTATACATTTGGTCAGAACCAATTTGTGTATTTGTGAGGGTTATCCAAAATTGAACCACTTGGTTTTTACTCCTCCAAAACGAGAACAAAGAGTTTGTGGCTCATAATACTGTCTTTCCAGAAAGATTTTCATTTTCTGGAAGACAGAGTGGGAGAAATTTTGAACTTACGGAAGTCCAAGACCCACAAATTGAGTATAATGCAAGAAGACGTTCTTTATTGTGGCTCAGTGGTTATAACGAGATAATTTTGCGATAATATTGCGTTACTTTTCAAAAGTGACGAATCTTAAACCCTCATCAAAGGCTTTTCTATAGTATGAACTCTATGTGATGGTGTGTCACCATGCAATTCGAATTGATCTCCTTGCACACGATGCGATAAGGAAGGAAACACGAGATGTTTTCGAGACTTGATTTAAGGTGAATACTTTGGTTGGTTACCTTGATCTTGTCGTAAAGGTTACATAAGATGTTTAAAATTTGGGCTTGTTATAGAGAGTTTGTGACAACCCAAATGCCTTTATCAATTCGTATGGTCTTAGCAATATAGCCTCTCATGAGTATGAGTTTAGGCAAAAGGATAACGAAACATTGTCCTTGAATGTATCTTATGAAGGGAGAAATTTTGTTGATGTTGTCAATGCTAAGAAGCCTAGCATGCTTGGAAGATCCCTTTTGTGATCTATATACGTCAAAGAGTTGAAACTTTGGGTTCAATCATGTAGTCTATTAAAACGGTATTACTCGAGTGTCGAGATAACATGATGATACATGGAGTTTAGTGGGAGCTAAAGTGAGTTTCTTAGTCTAAAATATGTGCTTGACATATTATTGACTAGAAATGTAGCTAAGGTGATATTTCTTAGTCTAAAATATGTGTTTGACATATTAGTGACTAGAAATATTCTCGGGTAAATACTTGAGAGTATCATGGCGCATCTTAAATATCCGGATCTAATGAGATAGATCTCCATGGATACTAACATCTTAGTCAAGAGACTTATGTGATAAGATTCTTGACTCGTTCAAGTTGTTGAACAAATTAATATGATCTTTTTGCTTCCGCTGCAGGATCTATTAAATATGCTAAAAGCTGCTCTCGTCGGGACTTCTCATATTGAAAATATGAGAAGTCATTACCAATCATTTCCTAGTGAGTGTCACTAGATAATTATCAAGAGCAACTTTGAGTACTTGAGAAGCACTGAGGATTTACTCTTGTAGTTTGGAGGAATTTGTGAATTTTGTGTAAAAGGATTACACGGAAACATTCCTATGCTTATAAGATGTTATGGGCCTCGTTAAGGAATGGTTAGCATGTAAGAGTGCTATGTGCATAAAGAATAATATGTATAAGAAGTTATACATATGTGTATAAGAAGTTATACATGTATAAAGCAAACATGTATCAGGAGTCATACATAAAAGATGTCATATGAAGGATGTGTATGTACAAGTGTTATACGTACAAATCATGAACGAAAGCTAAGTACATTACAACAACTGATGTTGTAAGAGAGATAGTTGATAACCGGAATTTAATGGGACTAGAGTAGTTCTGTTAGCCGAATATTGTATCCCAAGAGACTGTGAAAACAGTGGGAGTGTTTGACTGGCTTTAGAACCAGAGTCTAAAAACTTGTTTAGACGTGTACTTAGAAATGCTCTATGTGATGAAAAGATTGCATAGAACAAAGGAAAATAGCAATGGAAATTAGAGTGATGCAACTGATGCTTATCCTCTAACCAAAGCCGTAGACATGATGGTTATGTCATCTCAATGTGAATTGAGGAGTATACCTTAATTGCTAAAGATCGTTATGTAAATATTGGATAGAGTATTGATATTTACATAAGTGATGATCGCATTCATTGTTAGAGTTTCTTTAAGAACCCAATTATTCAGTTTGACTGAAAACATTGAATACCTTGTTTATCCGAATAAGTTGTGGAGACAATGTTGAACACTATTCAAGTGAACAAGATGAACATTGTATTTTGTCCCTAGTCACTTAATGAGGTGACGTCTCAGAGTGACTAGATTGTAAGTCGATTGATGGTTGTTCAACGCCATAAGGTCATACGTGATGACTGGTCGATTACATAGGCAGAGTGTGTGACACTTTGCCGGATAATGTCCATTTAGAGAGTCCCTAAGTTCTATTATAGACGCCTGGTCGTGGCGGGGATCTCTAAGATGTTCTAATGAGTCGATTCTTTTGACTGAAGACTATTATTTGAGCAAGTGCAGTTTCCGAGTGACTTTGATTTTTGTCCTAGGTCGTGCCGTGAAAGGAGGCCAAAAGGGCATTTACTAGGTCATGGTAATCTGTATTGTGCAATAGGATAGACAGGGCATACAGGAATTGTCCATCCACGTTGGGTAAACTATATCTCATGGCCACTCGAGGAGTTAATGACTACAAATGCGTGGCCACGCTCGGAAGTAATCTGTGAGAGATTTTTCAGGTCAGGTAGTCACACTCCCGATCGAGAAAACCACTCGCGATGTGTTTATGTGCAAGTGCGACCTGAAAGACACCTTGCATTGAGTGGGAGATTAAAAACGAACAAGAGAATTGGTAGCGCACACCTTGTGTCAGACAAGTGGGAGATTGTTGGAGTTAGTGTCCTCCACAATAGTGCGTTTACATAATAAATCTCATTAAAGTAATATCATCAGATATTTAATTATTTGATCCTCGCCAGTTGATTAACGTAAATCGATAACGGTTGGCTGACTAGAGTTTGACGTTATTGTCGTGAGACGGCGGTGATCAACTGACCCCTTTCGGTCACACCTAAAGGAACGAACCCCAATTGACAACTAATTAATTGTATGAGATACAATTTTTTAGTCCCTTGATTTATAGACTAAAAGGTTAGTCGATTATTTTTAGAGAGATTTTGAGTTGCGAACTCGAGGAGCGGCAGTTATTATTTAATTACGCGATAATTAAATAAAAAAATTTATGAGACGGGTTTTAGTTCATTAATTGTTAATTCACTAAAATTATACTAATTGATTAATGTGATTAATATGAGTATGTAAATAATATGTATAGTGGTACACGTATATTTACGGAGTGATTTGGACGAATTAATTATGAAAGTATTTAAACATGAAACGATGTTTAAAATAAAATTACACGTATTTGTGCGACAAATATAAGAACCAACATGGACCCGTAAATGGGCAAGTGGACCGTGTAAAATAGAGTTGTGGATGATTAGGAACATAATCATTTCACCTTACTTTATATTCTTCCATAAGTTATCTTATAATGATTTTGCATGTGATGTAAGATTGATAAAAATAAGAAATTCACTCCTACACACTACCACACTTCACCCGCCACTTTCCCCTCCTATATACTCCATCTTATGTTCATTTCTACACTACTTCACTTATGTGTTTTGCATGTGAACAAAATCTATCATCTCTCTAAAATTATTATTCTTCCTTTACTAAGTTGTTAGTAAACTAAACTAAATAATTACTAAGAGTGTTAGTATTATTTACATATTATCAAGGGAATAATTCTAATAAGTTACTAGTAAATACGTGTTAGAATAATTGGGTTGAATTCTTGGGTGCATATTGTTAGGAGATCTTCTCTTTGAAGATTTGTTAGGAGGATCATCCTTTTATTATAAGCTCAAGAACAATCAAGGGAGGTGATCTTGATTGTGCCCATATTACCATAAAAATCTATGTAAGGAAATTGTTTTTCCTTTACTTTCATTTTTATGCTTTTATATTTGCATGCATGTTACATAGATCACTAAAATGATAAATTATGAGATAATTTAATTTATATTAGAGAGTCTAATATGGATCTATGATCTTTCAACTTGTTCCTAAAGAATTCCAATTTCAGCACTCTTGTCCTTTTTCTGCCCAATACCACTATTACTACTATCATCAATGACACTTATGCCTACCATAACCCTTTCCCTGAACCCACGTAAAATGTCCAGCAACTCATCACAATACACAGGAGTATGTTAAACTAGTGATACACAAGTGAACAATTCCGACCACAATTCACTGATTTTGTTTTTATGTACATCAACTGCCCTGCAATCAGCAAGCAACTGCCCATCAGCACTGAAGATTGGCTGGCAGGTTGCTAGTTTACTCCACCTACTAAGTAGATATTCATATGGAACTTTCTTAAATCCCCGATCTTTAAGGACACACATAACATGTCGACATAGTATTCCGTGTCCTTTTTTTTTTTTGCTAAAATGTAAGCTTTCCATTAATTATCAAAGCAATATACACACAGTCCATTTCCAACCAATACAATTTTGTAGATGCTAAAATTACACTAATTGCACCCTATTCAACCAAACTTCATCTCTGGGAGAGACCAAATTTGATTTACAAACACTAACACGACTTCTTAAGACACTCTTGATGTGAGCAGCCAAGTGTTCAGGCCTGGCAACTCTACCATTCAGACGTGCCTCATTCCTCTGCATCCAAGTCACATACCAGCAGGCTAGAATGGCAGCATTAATCACAGCCTTTCTCAACCTGCTCCATCTTCTCCGAGCTATGCTCTGAATCCAATCATGCTGTCCAATAGGAGAACCTAAACCATCCAAAACAGAATGAACTAACCTCTGAGTGAAGCTGCATTCCTGAAAAAGGTGGTTATGAGTTTCTCTCTGAAGGTGACACACACAGCAAAGGTCATTAGGAGCTACTGCTAATTGATACAGCTTGTCCTTCAACGGTAGCGCATTACTACTCACCAGCCAGGCCACAAAAGCATGTTTAGGCAAGACTAGTGAGTGCCAAACCGACCTAAACCAGGACACCTCTGGTCTAGGTTGTCTAATCCAGTTGTAGCAACTCTTGATAGTATACTCCTCATTACCAATACTTCATTCATTAGATACAAACCCATCCTTAATGAGATCCCTGACCTTACAAATCTTCTTCTAATGCCAACTAGCATCAGAGGAAGGGTTATGATGCAACCAGTCCCCATTTTTTATGTAAATATGGTGTACTCATCTGACCCACAACTTGTCTGGTTTAACAACCAACCACCAAACAAGCTTACCTATAGTTGCTACATTCCAAACATGACTCTCTTTCAGTCCCAATCCACCTTCTCTTTTTGGGACACAAACCTTGTGCCAGGACAATCTAGGAACACTACTATACTCAGCATGACCCTCCCAAAGAAAATTCCTGCAGATGGCATCTACTCTACTCAGCACACCCTTTGGTAAAACAAAGATAGAGGCCCAATACCTATGCATAGTAGCCAAAACAGATTCCACCAAGGTCAACCTTCCAGCATAAGAAAGTTTCTTTGCCCCCAAGCATCTAATCCTCTCTACTATTTTATCAATCAACACAGCACAATCAGACTTCTTCAATCTCCCAGCAGTAATTGGCACACCCAAGTATTTAAATGGAAGCTGCCCTTCACTAAACCCAGAGATTGAAAGAATTTCCTTCTTTAAAGAATTAGGAACTCCATTAAAATAGACTTCAGACTTGGTAGAGTTCATTTTCAAACCAGATGCCAAGGAAAAAGAAGAGAAAGCTCTGAGTAAAACCATCATTGAAGCAGCATCTCCCTTACAGAACATTAGTAAATCATCTGCAAACATCAGATGTGAAAGCTTCAACTGTTTACAAAGAGGATGATAATGAAACTTTAACTTTCTAGTGGCACAGGTTAAAATCCTGCTCAGATATTCCATACACAAGGTAAAGAGAAGAGGTGACATGGGATCACCCTGTCTCAAATCCTTTTTGCCCTTGAAGAAGCCAAAAGTGTCACCATTTAGAGAAATAGAATATGAGGCAGTCCCAACACATTCCATGATCAGCTCCCTGAAGTGCTTAGGGAACTTGAAGGCTTCCAGCAACTCATCTAAGAATGTCCAACTAACAGAATCATATGCTTTCATTAGATCTATTTTAAACATACACCTGGGGGAGCAAGCCTGTCTATTATACAATCTTACTAAATCCTGACAGACTAAGATGTTTTCAATGATACTCCTTCCTTTCACAAAACCCCCTTGATTCACACTAACAAGCTCAGGCAGCACAGTAGAAAGTCTGTTGCAAATAAGCTTAGAAATACACTTATAAACTACATTGCAACAAGCAATAGGACGAAACTGAGTGACATGAGTAGGAATATTACATTTGGGAATGAGAGTAAGGATGGTAGTATTAACTTGTTTGAGCAATTTCCCTTTTTGAAAAAAGTCCATAACAGCAGCACTCACCTCATCCCCAATGATACTCCAGGCATCTTTATAGAAAGAACTAGAGAACCCATCAGGCCCTGGAGCCTTGTGATCTGGAATAGAGAAAATGGCATCTTTAATTTCTTTCTTGGTTACAGGCAGAAGCAAACCAGTAGCTTGCTCCTCAGTGCAAGTCCTACCAGTCTGAATTATTCTAGCATTAACCTTATCAGTAACACTCTCAGTGCCTAGCAAGTTAATATAAAATTCCAAAAAAGCATTCTGAATCCTAACAGGATCAGTATGCTCAATTCCATGCAGATCTTTGATTGCAAGCACTTGATTCCTCATGAATTTACTCCTTATGACACCATGGAAGTACTTAGTGTTTTGACCTCCATCTTTTAACCAAGCAGCCTTGGCTTTTTAGCTAAGGAAAAGATGGCAGGCTTGCTGCAGCTCAGAATACTCCTTGGCAGCTGGAGCTTCCTTCATCAACCAATCCACATTAGTAGGATCAAGAGCAATTTTGGATTGGATAAACTCCAAATTCTTCAAAGCAATAGCAGTACACTGCTCAATATTGTGGAACTGATCTTTATTAAAATGCTTGAGGTGTTGCTTAAGATTTTTAAGCTTCTTAATTAAAACATACATTCTGGTACCAGTGTACTCAACATCCCACCAAACAGCCATCCCAGGAAGAAAAAGTGGAGATTTCCCCCACATCTGAAAATATTTGAAAGGCCTATTGGTAGCAAGAAGCTGTCCTGCCTTTTTCAGAATGCAGGGAGTGTGATCAAAGTAACCTTCAGGTAGGAAATGTGCATAATTATCTGACATAGAGCAACTCCAATCAGAGTTAATCAAAAAGCGATCAAGCCTACTATACACCCTTGCATTCACCTCTTGCTTATTATTCCAGGTGAAAAAGGATCCCATAGCAGGAGAATCTACAAGACCACAACTAGTAAGACAGCCCTGGAAAGCATCAATTTCAGCATCAGTACTACTGCCTCCTAACCTTTCAGAGTGTGAGAGAACACAATTAAAATCTCCACACACTGCCCAAGCTCCATCAACAACAGAGGCAAAATTAATGAGCTGCTCCCAAAGAGGCCCTCTTGCTTGTAAATCATTAAAAGCATAGACCATAGACAAGTACAAGAGCTTATTAGAAGCAATCTCCACAACTTTCATATTAATACATTGTGCAGAGTAATTGACAATATCCACATGAAAAATACTTGGATTCCAGATAACCCATACTCTACCCCCTTTGTGACAACTATTATTAGTGGTTAAACTCCATCCATCAATAACAATACCACTGATACTATTTTGAGACAAGGCCTTAACCTTTGTCTCAAGGAGACCAAACAAACCCACATTATGCTTAAGCAAGAATGATTTAACAACTCTCTGTTTTGTAGGTTTATTTAGCCCCCTAACATTCCAAAATCCAAGGTTATACATTCCCCACCACCTGGTGAGGAACACTACCACTTGTCCCAATGCCTTCCTTAGGTGAACCAGATTTGTTTAAAGCTTCTAGAAAAGTTTGTTGACCAAATTTATGAACACTATACCCCCCATCAGAGTTCTCTTGCCTGGTCATCCTCACTATGGGCCTAGCAGGGGTGAAACCCATTGTATAGGTCCCATCCTTATGCCAAACCACAGGAGTAGTCAGAGGAACATCAACTGGAACAGTAGCTACTGGAGTCTGAGCAACAGGAACCTGACTCTTCTGTCTCTGACCACCAGTAGCAGCTTTAGGTCTCCAAACTTTGGTAACCACAGGTTGCTTTGCAGGAGCTGGTTGTTTTGCAGGCACAACTGATTTAGTTTTTTGGTTCTTTTTCCTGCAGTCCTCAGTACTGTGACCAACACCCTTGCATTTCAAGCAAACAATAGGTTTCCACTCATACTCCACCACTATTTCTACTAACACACCATTCTCATCCAAAAAAGACACTTTATCAGATAAAGGGTCACCCAAATTCATCTCAATCATAGCTTTAGCATAGCCAAGCCTAGTTCTCTCCTCAGTTGCTATGTCACACTTAATAAATTTACCTACAAGTCCAGAAATACGAGCAATCCCCTTTCCCCAGAACTTGAGTGGAAGATTAAGTAGACGAATCCAGACCGACACAGACTTGACCTCATGCTTAACTAGTTCAATCTCAGGAGACCAAGGTCTAACTATAAGAGGTTTGTTATCAAACAAGAAATGACCCTACTTTAACACAGCCTCCCTAGCAGCCTTAGACATAAATCGCACTAGAAAAACACCATTAGGTAAAAAGGATAGCCTGTCTACCTGATGGTTAATCCACAGACGCCTAATGAAGCCTTCAACAATGTCCCATGGAGGGTTTGCACCCAAAATAAAGCAATAAACCGAATGCTTCCAGTAATCAAGCTCCACTTTGACTTCAGCTGCCGTGAACTGAAGTAACCCAGGCGCAGCATCCTCTGGAATAACAGACGGTTCCTCCTCTATCACTTTCAGAACTGGTACATACCCTTCCTCCTCATACGGAATGTCTTCAACCAGTACATCCAAGTTCAGAGGTGGAATCCCTACCACTTCATGAAACGATTTTTCCCGAATGACATCCGCAGAAGTAGGACCTTTTGGATGAGATAGAATTGGAAATTCATCCAAATTATGAGAAAGACACGAAAACTTATTACTACTATTTGATTGCGTATTTTTTGGTGAAGAAATCGATGAAGATTTGATTACCGTCATGATTTCAACAATTTTAGGGTTTATGCGTAGAAAAATCACTCTTTTTTAGGACTTTCTCTCTCTCTATCTCTAATCATTCTCAGTTGTATTCCGTGTCTTTCAAACTTCTTACAACTGCATACCAGTTTCAATTCATCCATCTTGAAACCAACCACATACATTTTGTTTCTTTCTTGATCTATGATGTCTATGTAGTCAATTGCATAGTTATCATCTGTTTTTTTATCCCCAACCCCACATGAAAAGCAAGCAGCTTTTAATTCATCTTGAAAATTATAAAAGATTTTGAGCGTGTAAGTATTTGCTGCGTGTTTTCCGAGAGCAAGAGGAGTCGATAACGAGGGAGAAGAGTTTTTTTATTGTGCAATGAGTTTAGATTGGTCCCATCATTGCGCATTCATTGCACTCTTAAATCGCATCCAAAACTCAACTAGGGTTAGATTAGGATTAGTAAAGTTGCTAAAAAAGTGGTTTTCTGATTCAGACCTTGAGGTAGTTCTCATCAAACCTCCTAAAAATAGGTCGTGAAAGAATGCCGGAATCCACAACTGCCTAATACCATATTTTTCCTTAAGCCATTCATTCTCAGACAACCCATGAGATTCAACTATTGTTGTACACCTTTCCTCAAATTCATATGGTTCCACAACTTCACCATAAACACATGAGTTTATCTCCTTCAAAACTCGGTTTCTTTACATATTGAAGGCCCTACTTTCTCACGCAATTTCTTCAATATGTGCCACATACAATACCTATGTTGGACCTTATCTTTCCAAGATAATTTCATTCCTTCTTCTATCCCCTCATCTTCTTCAGTTATCAGACAAACTGGATGACGACCCCCCATGGCATCTAAGAACTTATTAAACAACCAGACAAATGACTCTTTGCTTTCATTAATAATGAGCCCAACACCAAAGATCACACATCTCTTATGGTGATCTACCCCCTTGAAAGGGCCAAATATCATTCTATACTTGTTTTTCTTAAAGGTAGTGTCAAAAGATGTCATGTCCCCAAATAGCATATAATTTTTTATACTAATAGGGTCAACCCAGAAAACATGTGACAATCTGCCTTTGGAGTCAACGTCAAAGTCAAAGTAAAACGATGGACACATGTGTTTTATTTTCATAAAATGCTCAATAAGCATTTGAGCATCACCTTCGCTTAAGTACCTTTTTATGTCTCTTGAAAAAATTTTAAAGTCTTCCAATGATGCACCCACATTCTTATACCCTAAGACATACTCCTTCAATATCTTAAAGGACTTAACTGGACCTAGATTAAGCTTCGAGTTGTCAACTATCATTTTTTCGTGAATAATGTTCAATTCTCTCGATTGCGTCAAGTGCACCATTGTTAAGGGTGTTTGGGGCATATGATTGTGACCTTCATCAAAACCATAAATTTAACAACGATTTTATTGCGTGCTAAACCATTGTTATATTTATCAATTGACAATGGTATTTAACCGTTATCTATTTTTTATTGATGGAACTTTGACAACGGTTCTTTTTAAATAAAGCTTTGTTAACGTTTTGAACTCGACAACGGTTATCGTTCGTTATCTTATATTTTTGGCGGTTTGAATGGGAGGGAAAAGATGTCAACGGTTATTTATCTAAATAAAACCGTTGTCAAAAAATTGTTTGCAATGAGTTATTTTTAACCGTTATCGTATTTAATTATTTTTTTTTAAAAAAAAATGATTTTAGCTTGTTGTAACGATTCTTTGAAATGCTATTTTTCAGCGGCGTTTATGTATTTCTTTGAATGCTATTTTTCAATTTGATTAAAAAATAGCATTCAAAGAACATGCACTAATCGCAAAAATTCAATCCTGGATCAAAATATTACACCTCGTGATTAATTAAACCCAATTTCAAAACAGTACAAACAGGATGATCAAAAGCCAAAACACAACTTCCTCAAAAAAACAAAATAAGCTAATACACAATGGCTCTACACACACACACACACACACACACACACACACACACACACACACACACACACACACACACACACACACACGTACATAAAGTATGAGCAAACTATTGAGACTCCGCTAATGAAACAACATAACTGGCCCACATATTTTTCTCATCTGATTGATGTCCTCTGGCGAATAGTCTGGGGCTTTGTTGAGTATTAGTGGAAACTACAATTCAAAATATACATAATCAAAATAGATATAATACGTTGAACGAAGTATACAAAATTAAACTCAATTTATGTCTGAAATAGTTTTTAAATCACACTAACCCGTATCGGAATGGTAGAAAGTTTTCCGTTGATAACCTTCCACATGGACTGACAAATGTAAAAGGCGCATTGTTTGTCGTCTGGTGCTTTAGGAGACTATTATATAAATCACACACAAATCAGCTGAATTAGATAATCAACCTCTCGCATAAACATTAATTAAATGATACGAGAAATTATTATTTACATATATATGGCTCAAGTCATACAATAACAAATGACATTATTGAAGGTTACTCAGTTATCATCCTAACACAACTATCAGAGGGTTTGCCTTTACGAGAGTCAATCTAGTACACTGTTTTTGTTTCCACTTGGATTGCCAGTAGTACCCCATGCTTCCTATTCAATTTGGGACATTGAACCGTTAGTTCATTTACACGCATTTAAGCATGTTAATAATAAATTTATAGAGTCGTGATTCATTACAATAATCACGTACTATACATACATATTCTCATTGTAGGGGGAAGCCATAGTTTTTTGGACGACATCAACCGACGAGCGATACTATTGATTTGTTCTTCGTATGAAATTCCGTGCACAGAGAAAGCCTTAGGACTCAAGAATCCGTAGGTGTGAATTGAGACCTTCAACTCAGCGAACTGATTATTGAGGTACCTATTACGCCACATGGAACGAAGATTGTTATTGTAATTGATAATTTTAACAAACATCATTATTCGTAAATGGAAATGACTAAATAGTTTTATTAATAAAACTTACTTCATCCAAATCAAAATGTGAACAACATCTAAATTGTCAAGGTCGACAAATTCCATCAGTTTCTTCGGGTCCAGTATGACTATATCAGCTGCGCCCATAATTTCCTTTTCAATATTAATCATGACTACATCCCCTGTAGGTGACCTCTATACAGCCAGGTTGTGCAAAAGCCTTCAGCGAAGCAGTTGTCATTTTTTTTCTTATATTCACACGATTCATAATAAAAATCATAAGCAGGCTTGACTGCAACAACTTTCGTTGACGTAGTAGTAATTGATTTAGATGCCATCATGGCTTTGCTTATCTTATGCAAATGTAAAGATTAAAGTACTTACGATATATTTATATTCGTACTCTAATATATTTAAAGAACAAGTAATAACTAACGTCTGCATCTAGGTACCTCAGGGATGACAACATTGATGAGGTTGTCAGGCCATTGCACATAAGAGCTTAGGGCTTCTTTCAAATAAGTGACCTCCTCATTAGGAAATGGTACTTTTACTTCCCCATACTCGTCTTTATATAATTGGGACACTTCCACTTTCCTGCAATTGTGACGAAAGGGTATACCATGAACCTTAACTTGCTGAAGTCGGTCGTAATTGAACACGTATCCCCTGACAACAGCAACTTTCTGTTTTCCTTTTAAATAGGACATACGACAAGCCACCTTACTGACAGGGCTGTTGTATACCTATCAAAAATAACTAAATAAACTAACTGTATAGCTAGGGAAGTCAGGTCGATCTCCTCAGGGAGGCAAGATATCTGTAAAGGTCCTTCTATTTGGTCACAAATGGGGGGGTTTTGTAATTGGTTTTCTAAACTAAAGGTGTAAAAGGAAGAGAAGCAAGGAAAGAGCAATAAAGGCAGAAGATGAGATTAAACTATCAATAGAGAAAGGACATGTCAGGATTTCGGTTCACTACGGTAGTCCAGTGACTCACCTGTAAACAACTTAGATAAATTACTGCGAGACGGATATGGAAAGGTCCTTCCGGTCCACTTTCTGTCCTAAATTACCACTAACTTAACTTCCGTCCTTGTCAGGGTAGTCTACTGTTCATAGCAGGCCTATTTAGTCCAATCTTCCGATCCAGGATTAAATTTAACCAGATTAAAAAGGTGACTCAGAAGCGTGCACTCAACTAAGTCGGTAAATACAGTTATATTGCTATTGGGACAGAGTCTCACAATTAATTCATCTAACCTTTTAACTACATCGTCACATTTCTACCGCAGATCCCCTAATCCCAACATGAAATGATTTAGCTACTCATATCGCTAATGTTGTCAATAATAATAATATTAAGATAACTAATATAAAGCATGATGAAATAGTAATTAAAATGCATAAACAAAGATTAGGGCAGAAATTAAGGAAGAGCAAAACAAGTAATTAAGATGAATAAATGAAAGATTAATATTAAAAAGGGAGAAAGAGATTACAATCGCAAGAATCCGGCGTAAATAACAAACAAATCCGAGTTAAATAACCCCGAAAACAAAGTTACAGTGAAAGAGACAAAGCAACGCAGTCTTTACTGTGAAAGATGAAAAGTAGGATAAAACTTAATGCTAATGACCTAGTTATTATGCGTTTATATAGAAAAATTACTAAGTCCATAAGCTAAAACACGTTCACGGACTAATTAAAGCCCATGACAGCCAAGACCACTCGATTGAGTAATCTGAAACAACTCGATCGAGTACTTCTCCAAAATATCTACTCGATCGACCAAAATTGTTACTCGATCGAGTAACTCCTAATTCCAGCTCTTCTTGATCGAGTACAATACTACTCGATCGACCAACCTCAGCCATAGAAACCACTCGATCGAGTAACAAAACAAACGATCGAGTGTTCTTCCTCCAAAATGACTCAAACTCGTGACCGATCGCTCTCCGTAGACCGTTCCTTCACGCATCCCAATGCAAGATCTCACTCTGAACAATCCCGTCTCCTCAAAATGCATGCAAAAAGGGACGAAAATGGTACGATTCCACTACTTTCACGTTCATTCCTACCAAAAGGACAAAACGAACCAAAGTAGCCAATTCGGGACAAAGTGCAATATAAACAGTACAAAAGTACATGGAAATAGGTGCTGAAATAGGTTAAAAAGACTATACAAAATGCACGTATCACTTACAATCGCCCTTCACGTCAGCTTTAATCAATTATTACAGATACACTACCTTTAATAAATTTCATAAGTAAAAAACGTGTATGATATGAAAATTATAAACTAGCAGCTATTATCTTTTTCGGTGTTGAGAAGAACATCTGATCATCAACTACCTCCACTTCGTCCTGTGTCACGGCCTTCCTGGCATCCTCTTCCTCTTCAACTGCCTGATATCGATCCTCGGCTCCCGCCTCAGTCTCCTTTGCCATTTCCTTCTCCCTTGCCATGTCATCCTCGGCTTCCTTCTGTACATTAACACTTGTCCATATAACACGTACTGATTTCCAAATCATATAACACACTGTATATAAGACATAAATATTATTACCTCTTTTTCCTCCTCCTCCTCCTCCTCTACTTCCTTTATGACTTCTTGAACCATATCCAACTCTTTTTTCTGATGGCTTTTCCCCAGTTTCCAACATTCTCACCATCAACCTGGCTATTTTCTGTAGCTCCGTAGTAGAAATTAATGTCAGCATATATAGTTATAAATTACGTTAGTTCAAATACAGTATTTATACGGTTACCTTCTTGGAATCATCACCACTCATCATCCTTCAAGTAGTTTTTCCAAAATACTTAGTGATACCAACATGCGTCGATACCCCTCTCACACGACCTAGATGCTCTGCTTTGCCGATTGCCCTAGCAAGAATGTCATCACGTCCTTCAGGCTTCCATTTTCCTTCTTGTACCTTCTTCTCACAGATCCTCTACATACACATAAAACCATTAAGCAACTCATAATTATATAACTCCGACCACCAGTGGTAGAAGTGACATATTTATTCAAACTTACAATTTTCTCTTTGATGTCCTTATCATATTCAGTTTCCGTCTTTCCATTCTTAGGAGTGTGCCCTTCCACCCAAGCGTCGTGACGACAGAATTTTCCAAGCTTTGCCTACAATTCATTCATCACATTGATATCCTCTCAAAATATGTATGATTACTATGAACATATATAATATCCGACTAAAACACCTAATAGTCTAATACTATAAGAATTATGTACTTACAAGTTTCGTCTTAATCAATCTATAATCACCTCGAGAGCCATAAAAGACAACATCAGATACGTCCGTTTCATGCAAACCCATGGGGGCAAATTATAGATGGCCAACACAACTGGCCAAGTATTGTGTTGGGTACTCATGTTTCCATGAGGGTTCATTCCATCTGTGGAGAACGCTAGTCGTAAGTTGCTTGCTTCTTTGGCGAAGTCAAAGATATTGAGCGTCAAACTCTTTCCAAGTCAAAAGTCTTGCATCTTCTTCATTCAAATAAATCCTTATGAATCTTGGTATTATTAGAAAATACCACAACACCTTAGCTTGGATCCCTTCCTTAGTCTTATAACGCCATACAGAGCAGCACAGACAATATAATAATTTCTCATAATCTTTACGGTACAATATGCAGTCATTGGGACAAGCATGTATTTTCTCATATTTCATGCCCAATTCTCTAATCCTTTTTTTAGCCTCATATGTCTGACTCGGAAGAACATTACCGTTAGGAAGCATGTCACATAGCAAAGCTAGAAGATCCGTAAAACTCTTATCACTCCACCCACTTGCCCCCTTCAAGTTATATAAATTTACCACCGCGGACAATTTGGTATAATTCTTACAACCAGTAAATAAAGGCATTTCAGATTGACTCAACTTCTCAATTAAATCATCAGCATTTATTTCCCCATCACCGGTAGCTTCAAAATCATCGAATCCATCATCTTCAGCAAACTTCTCACCTAAAACAAGTTCAGGTGTAGGTGAACGATTGTTTACACACACATCATATGCTCCATCTCCTATATCTAAACCAACAACTTCATGTGTATGACTGTTTACCTCTACATCAGATTCCCCATCCTCATCCTCTAATTCTCCATGAAAAATCCAACGCCTATAGTCTCTACTCAAACTATTCTTTTCTAAGTGTATTTTGACATATGAGATAGGCAAAACCCTAATATTACCACATCTATTACAAGGGCGGGGGATTGATAAGTGGAGATGAAAATTTTCACTAACGAAATTGTAAAATTCAGTAATTCCATCATTATAAATGGGATCACCAATTTCACCATCAATCATCCAAGTACGACCCATATATAAGCCAGTAGCTATGAAAATTTGATTACCTTTTTTAAGCTATAAAGATCAATGACGGCGACGACGGCAAAGATGACTTGTTCACCATTAGTCATTCTATTATTAGTACCTTTGAAATTTCATTTATTTTTAGAGTTGCATAATCTAAGACAGCTCTTATAAGTACCGTTGTAATTGTGCATGCATGCATGAGGTGAATAATGGTCAAACAACCAACAAAAATAGGACATGCATTGGTAAAATAAAATCACAAACTTTTCAGTTTTCATAGTGGATCTGTTTTTACAATGGTTTTAAGAAACACCGTTGTTGATTGGTGTAATATGACAACGGCTTTAAAATAACCGTTGTTGATATATGTAATATGATAACGGCTTAACAAAGAACCGTTATCATTTTGTCTTATTATTATTATAACGGTTTCAATTCATATTATCTTATTACGCCATTTTCATTCTTTTTTATTATTATAAGTAGAAAGTTAGTCATTATAATATTTTATTTGGTGGATTGCCTTTGAGTGTAAGGACTTAATTAAAACGTAACAAATAACATAAATAATTAAACTTTAATTCAAATAACCACCATAATCAAAATACAACTCATAATGTCATATAATAATTAAAGACTTAATTAGAATCTGATGAAGAATTGGGATAGTCTTCATGCCCAATTTCGGCATAGATCAAGTCGTAGATCGACTCTTCATCATCAGCGGGCAGCGCAGGTGGAATGGCCTCTTTCTCCCATGACATAGGCACGGTGGCAGGAATGTGATGCCTCTTGTAATGTGTCAGCAGATGATGATCAACATGGGTCGCAACCCATATATAAGGGCCCTTTAGTCTAGCAACCGAATAGAAGCCCTCTTTCCCCGCATCTTTCCCCGAAAATCTAGCCCCTAATGTTCTTGCCTGACGAAAACTATCATGGCAGTTGGCTTCGTCAAACTCGATAAAAGCGAATCCTACAAAACCTTGCTTGTTTGTAGACACAGGG